>NW_006921274.1:7927-10626 GCF_000392275.1 Phaeoacremonium minimum UCRPA7 | reverse complement strand
GGCCCGCCGGGGCGACCGGGGGGCGGCGGCGCCCGCCATCCCCATGTGGGCGTCGGCCAGGTGCGCGTACAGCTGCGCGGCCGCGAACGGCGCGTCGCACTCGAGCTGGCGCGGGAGGACGGCCGCGAGGAGGCGCGCCGCCGCGTCGAACTCGGCCAGGGCGACGAGGATGTTGGCGACGGCCCCGATCGCCTGCCACAGCAGGGGCAGGAGGCGCGCGCGCCACGCGATGCCCGCCGCGCGCATCGCGATGGTGAAGCCCCGCTGCGGCCGGCCGACCCGGTCGAACAGGGCCGCCTTCATCAGCAGGAGGCGGACGCGCAGGCTTGTGTCCTTGTTCTCGTCGCGGTGCTCGGCCATCAGCCTCTCGATCTTGTCGAATGCGGCCTCGAAGTCGTGGCGTCGCATCAGGGCGTCAACGTGGAGCGAGTCCACCACAAACACCAGATCCGCCTCGAGATCGTCTGGCTGGGTCTGGAGCAGCTGGGAGAGGAGGTAGTCGGCGCCGTCGAGATCGTTTCGATGCAGGTTTCGCAGCACTTTGAGAAGCCCACGATACCGGCGCCAGTACTGATTCATCTTCCACGTCCTCAGGGCGTTTGCGTCGATGTTCTCCAGCAGGCTCATTGCCTCGTCGTACTGTCCGCGGCCGGCCTGAAGACTAGCCAGACGTGCGGTGATGTTGAGAGAGTCGTCGACGCGCGAGTGTGGGGCGTGGCACATCAGGAAGATCCGGCACGCCATCAAGGTCGTGGACGCACTCCCGAGCCTGTCCCACAGCGCGATGCTCAGCGCCGTCTGTGACGCCACCATGTACTTTATGTTGCGCTCGACCAGGACCTGCGAGCTCCTGACCATGTACTCCACCGCGGTGGCAATGCTGTCTCCGTTGGCGAGACACAGCTTGGCCTCGCTCAGCAATGCAGCGCTCCAGAGCGAAAACATGCCGGCTTCCTTGGCCTTGACCCGGAGGAAGGCGAGGGTCTCCTTGCCGCTGCCGAGCATGCTGTTGGACTCGAGCTCCTTGACGAGGTGCGGATGCGCCTGCCCAAAGTGGAAGAGCCAGTTGAGCGCATAGTTGAGGCACGTCATGTCGCGGTTCTCTCGCGCGGTGGAGACGGTCTCGAGCATGGCGTCGACTGCTTCCTTGTAGCAGCCAAATTCGGCCTGCAGCACAGCCAGAGTCAGGAGTGCATATTGGTAGAATGGTCGATGGCTGCTGTGCATCGTGTAGTCGAAGTATTGATGGAGGTAGTCATACGATGTAGGGTAGTCGCCGGATCTCCATGCGTCTAGACACCTGCGCGCGACAGACAGTTAGTCTCTTGGGTCTTTCCAGTTTTCTTTTCATGAGATGCCCATACCTCAAATAGTGCGATGTACTCGGAACGGCGTAGCTCTCTTTCAACAGCGAGGAATATTCGTTTCGCATCTTGACCGGTACTCGGACACCAAATCCTGGTGTATTGCGTGATTAGCACAACATCAGAAGGCTTGATCGAGAGCGAGAGACAGGGAAGGCACCTACTTTGCATCTGGTCGATCTGGAACTCCAGCAAGATCTCGAGGTCGTCCGTGCTGGCGGGCAGTCGGCGGGCAGCGTTCTCGTCAAGCACGTCGCCATAGGCCACAGCGGCGATATCGGCCGTTGCAGCACCCCATTCGTGCTCTCCGGCCAGCAGGACGCTGTCGAAGCTCAGCGGCCCAGCGGCTGGATTCCGGCGGCGCCAGGCGGAGGCGGTGGGCTGCCTGTACTTGACAAAGTCCTTCCACAGCTCTCCCACATCGCTGAAGCGCAGCCGGCCGAACTCGAGCTGAGATCGTCGCACAAACGTCCCGAAGGGGGAGTTGCGAGACAGCCGAGTGCCTTCCGTGGGAGGTGGCCACCCGGATGCGGCGAGCAGGCTGAGCTCGTCTTTGGTCTTTGCGAGGAGGAGCCGGAGCCTGTCGAAGAACTGGTGCAGTGCGTGTAGCGAGTCGATCGACCAGATCTTGTGTAGGAACACGTCCCACAGGCGTCGCCCCGGCAGGCCAGTCGCGGCCGAGTAGGGGCTGAGCAGCTGTTCGAAGTCGTTGATTGACGCGATGAGCCCGACGATGTCTCGTGCCTTCTGCCAGCGATCGCGAGAGGAGCGTGGATTGGAGAAGCTCGCGACATCAACATCGACATCGACATCAATGAGGTGAGACGTTATGAAGCAAAGAACCGGGAGAGCGCCGTCGTGGGGCACAGCGTCCTCCACGTACAGCTCAACGAGGGCCAAAAGGCATGTCTTGGCGGGCGAAAGGTAACGCGCCATGACTGTGAGAGAAGGCTGTCTTCTGGGGAGGCATACCTACCTAGGTAGGTATCATGTGCAGTCGAGATGTCCCCGTCAATGTAGTTGAGGTCAAGTCAAGCGGATCAAGTAAGTGGCCAACCCTTCAACTGTGAACCTGCCTGTCATTCATTGATGATGGCCTGTCGCCAAGTCGCGCGATCCAGCGCGTGTCAAGGCTCCACATCAAGTAAGCACGTACGTACAAAAAGGGTAAGTGGGGTGAGGACGGTGTGGTCGGTGTGGTCGGTGAGGTATGCTAGGGTGGGGGTCACACCGAGCCTACCTACAACTCTAGGTATTTAGATGTCTAGGTATATCTTTGGCAAATTATAACTATAGTTAGTGGTAAGAGCCCCAGCTACAGTGGTAGGAGCCCTG
>NW_006921274.1:0-7830 GCF_000392275.1 Phaeoacremonium minimum UCRPA7 | reverse complement strand
AGCCCTGCAGCTACAGTGGTAGGAGCCTTATAGCTACAGTGGTAGGAGCCCTGCAGCTACAGTGGTAAGAGCCTTATAGCTACAGTGGTAGGAGCCCTGTAACTACAGTGGTAGGAGCCCTGCAGCTACAGTGGTAGAAGTCCTACAGCTATAAACATACTAAGAATACTACTACACTTCACCCTCGCTTCACTTACTTCTGCATACGTAAAATAACTACTGCTATGCTTACTAAAGGTTCCTTACAACTATCCTAGATACTATTACCATCTAGTCGTCTAGTGTCCTTCTACCCATAGGTCCGGTGCCATATGTCTTGGTGCCATTACCCCGTAGTCAATTGTCCTATGGTCACTTCTGACCTAGTGGCTTGCCGTGATTATATAACCATCCGAGGTCACGTGCTTGCAACATTGTCATGGCGTGGCAGGTTTGTGGCAGGTTGTAACAGGTTTCCCCTCCTTCATGGTCGATGTCCCAGAGACCGTACTTGCTTGGGACCTCTCAATGTCGATGGTGGTCCTTGACATCATCGTACCATGTGACTGTACCGTCCGAATGCTTGTGGTAGTAATATCCCTCGGAGTTCTTCTTCCAGTAACTTCCATGTTTGCTTGTGTGTCCGGAGGATCCATGGGAGGATGTCTGTGAGGATGGGGCCTTTCGTTTGTGGCTGCTGCTGTGACTTGATGAGTGGTGCGATGACTTGGAGGAGTGGTGTGGCGACGAGTGGTGCGACGATGAATGGTGATGATGTGAAGAGTTTGAGTGATGCGAAGATTCTTTGTGTGTCGTTGGCTGGACTATCTCATAGCCTTCTTCGTAGTCGTCTTCGTCTTCTGCGTCTTCTTGCAGTACATGCGGGCTCGCGTCTTCGTATCCGTCGGTTGCGTGCGGTGGTGGCTCCACGTCCGGTGGGTGAACTCCTTCGGCGACGGGTGGGAGTTGATTGCGGTTTTGTTTCCAATGTTGCTTCAGCTGGTTTTTCAGGTCGTATGATTGATCCCTTGCATGGTCTTGGGCGTTCCTAAGACTTTTTCGTCCGTCCTTGTGTCCTTGGTAGGTGCCCTTGATGTCTGTTGACGAGATAGGGTACTGATGGTACTCGAGGGTATCTTCGTCTTCGGCAGATAGGGTAGCGTAATGAGCGTACATGTGGAGGTTGGTGCCGTCCGTGGTGAATGTGGTGACTGCTGCGTGACCTGGGGGATCTTCCTTTCCCATGTAGGCGAGTGCTTGGCTTCGTGCGTGGACGAGTGCTGCTCCATCATAAGCGCTCTGTAGTTCTGCTTCCTTCATATTTCCGTTGGGGCCCTTCCACTCTCCGGCTACATGTGGTAACGTCAAGGAATAGCGGTCGTCCTTGTAGAGGGGGGCCGTAGGGATGTGGTTGGCGACCGGAAATGGGCGGTATTCTTCCATCTCTAGCCCCTCAACGAAGTCGGGTTGTGGGGCTGATAGGCCATCATTAAACCCGGCGTTCTTTGGGAAGTTCGTGAATGCTTGGTTGAATGTTCTTGAGTAACCCTTAGGGTACTTCTTTAGCAGCTCGCTCGTTTCGACGACTACGGTGGCTTCGTTCTTGGCTCTCTCGACTCTGTCGGCATAGTCATTGTACTCTGATTCGGGAGGTGAAGCCGTTGCTCGGGATTCGGCGTGTCGTTTGCGGAGATCGTCGAGGTTCGTAGGTGGTTGGGAGCTGCGTGGATCGAGGATTCCATTATTGCGAGCCTGGACGTCAAATCCGGATGACGTCGTCGAAGTGGTCCTGGTCTTGGTCGAGCCGGAACCGTCCGTGGGGTCTGAGGTGCTATATCCGTTCTTCGTCGTCGAGTTCAAGGGTGATAGCGGTAGTATGTGGGTGGCGACAAATCAATGTCTTGGGGGTTCTGCATCCTGTGTCAACGTTGCCGAACGACTGAACCGGCAGTTGGAACAGTGTAAGAATGATGAAATTCATCTAATCAACAGTGCTACATTCTCTATTGCTATGAATGGCACAGAGGCGCGACTCTATATCTCGTGGAAGGATGACGAGCTTCGTTACAATATGGCAAATGTTAAGAGCTTCTTGCTGCAACGGCCGGATCATTACCTAGAGTTTCGCAAGTATGTCCGCAATATCATCGACTGGGGCAAGGACAAAAGACTGGCCGAGATCCAGTCCTCGCTGAACACTCTTCTGGAAGAGAGCAGGAAGAGAGCCTCTGAGGCAGCCAAGTCCCGGCCCCCACCTTCTGCAAGCCCGGTGACAAGCAGCAAGAGAGGCAAGTCATCTTCGTGCTGACGAAGCAGTGGTAGGGCAAGTGATGTATCTTAGAGTAGCGTTACTACTAAGTCTTATTGGAGCTAGAATATAATATATAGTCGATGGTTCTATGTCAACGTCGATGGTAGTATCGTATGGGCAGAAGAGGAGAGTGAGCCATCAGCTGAAACCCCGACATAGCAGCAGTGCTGGCACATGACAAAACACAGAGGAGGGACAGCTCTTCGGCCTGCTATATTTTGGAGATAACTCATAGCTTCCCCCTCGCGCTTATACTATATATGACATAGGCTATCCTGCTGAATCATGATTCTGCCTTACCATAGTAGGTTGTGGTAACCTGATTGAAGTAAGCACCAGCGATCGAGGGTGTATAAGGATGTCTGTCAAGCTTGTGTAAGCTTTTCGACGGTATCATCTCTTTTTAATTGGTATTAGCCTCACTAATTGATAACTTATGTTTTATCACTCTATAGATTTGCACCTTATATACCTTGGTGATATGTACGATGGTCGCTGTTGCGTCCATAAAATCTGGTTTGGCGGTTTTCTACGGACTGATTTGCTTGAGAGACCATAGTGTCGTGAGGAGGCCCCCTAATGCGTGGGCTCTCAAGAGACAGCTGTTTGACAGCTCAGCACATCATGGTCCATAGAGCCGTGTTGGTGCATGGATGGTCTGGTGCAGGCTGCCAGCACTTTGTGGACTCTTCATCGTGACCCACTGAGGCGGCCAGCACGAGGTCAACAAGGCGGCGGCCCAGTCCACAGTAGGCATTACATGTACGTAAACTGCCATGTCAATATTTCATGATGGTTCCGGTCGAAGCTCCGGCGCTGATAGCCTCGCTGTGATATGCGGCGTAGCGATTCGCCTTGTCCGTCTGTCATAAACTCTAGACGATATTTCTGCCAAAAAGAGCAGAGCAAAGGTCATCCCCGTCCTAAAGCATCATACCTGTTGCAATGTCAAGAAAAAACCAATACAAGGCCAAATTATATCATCAGAGCATCAAGCATTCTACAATCTTCAGGGACACCTCTCGACAAGCATGTGTCGTCAGGCCTTCATCTAGAGGAACTTCTCCTGTCTCCTATCGGCCTTCGTTGCATCAGCGTGATCCTGTCTGCGCTACACCTCGGCCTGACCACGCAGGGGCTGAGCAGCAACGAGCCGTTTGAGAACCTGAGCCACGGTGCTGCACTGCTGGTCGCCATCGTCTTCCCGGGCATCGGGCTGGTCTGGGTGGTCTGCGTAAGTCTTTAAAGCAAAGCGTAAGTCGATGTCTTAACGAATGGAGTGATATAGAAATTTTATAAATTATAAATAAGATAATTAAGAAAGAAATTTATTTATAATTATAATAATAATAAATAATAGAATAATAATCTTTATAAAACTTACTTTATTTTTTTTTATATATAATTATAATATTAACCTAAGTATAGTTATAAAATATTATAAAAAGATGATAAATTGTTTATAGTAAAAGAAGAAGCTTTTATTAAATATATTTAAAAGATAATAAAAATAATATAAGTAATAATAGCTATAATATAAAAATAATAAAAATTATAAATAAATAAAAACTAATAGTTAGCTAATTATTTTTAAATAAATGATAAAATATAATTATAATTATAAAATATTAAGATAAACTAAATATTAAAGAAATTAAATTAACTTAATATTAAATAACATACTTATATAGCGAGCAAGCCAGTAGACTAAAATAAGCCACTTGAAAACCTATAGTTAAGGCTAATTTTAATACCCTTGTTAAAACCACCAATTGTTACTAAAAATAAATATAACTTTATATATAGCTTATTAATAGGATAAAGTTATATATATTTGAATTTTTCCTTATTAGGATTAGTAGATCCTAAGATATAAAGAGTTAAATATAAAAAAAAGTGAAAAAGTAAAGTAAATTTTAATATTCTTACTAAAGCTACTAATTGTTACTAAAAATAGATATAACTATATATATAGTTTATTAATAGTATAAAGTTATATATATTTGAATTTTTCCTTATTAAGATTAGTAAATCTTAAGATATAAAAAGTTAAATATAAAAGAAAGCGAAAAAGTAAAGTAAATTTTAATATCCTTGCTAAAACTACTAATTATTACTAAAAATAAATATAACTTAATATATAATTAACATAATTCACAAGCGAGCAGGCCACTCAAGCAAGTAGGCCACTTTTCATAACCCTCACCATGATTGAACACAATTATATAATAACAACCATAAGTATCAATTTAAACTATTCAGAATCCGATTCTTTAGTCATCTCTATAACTTTTTAATAGGTATATACATTATGTCTAGTCTTACTATAATTATTATAACGTTAACTATCTACTTTCGACCGTCATTATAGACTATCATTCTTATATATTTCTTACTTTAACTATATATTTATATCCTTTTTAATTAGAATATTCTCGACTTTATCTATAATAAAAGATTCTCTAAGCTAGATATATATTTTTTTTATCTTCTAGCATTTATTAAGTATCTTATTTATCTAACGAAGGATTTAGACCTTAGACTATAGAAGGGCTATCTTATATATTATTATCTTTACCTTCTTTATAATATAGTCTATAATATTATAAAGATATATTAGAAAGCTATTCTGATAGATAATAATATTATTTTTAATAAAAGTAGACTATAAATTAGCTTTTATAATATTATATAATATCAAAGAAACCTAAATATTAGTCTCTACTAAAGAAGATCTTATAAGTGTTAGAGTCTATAACTTTATATTTAGCTTAGATATAATTGACTTTAGATTATAAGGTATTAAACCAACTTCTCTAAATCTAGCCTTAATATTACTTTCTATAAAAACTATAAAATAAGCACTTCTAAATATATTAAAAAATTTAACTTTAGTTATATAGTTAACATATAACTTTCTAAAGATTTCTATTTCTTAACTATATATCCATTTTAATAGACTAAAGTATATAACGTTAAGTAGCTAAAGTAGATAAAATAAATGAGAAGATATAAAAACTATAATAATATTATAACTCTTATAGAATATGTCAAATTTAGCTAATATATAACTTTTATAGCTATTAATCACTAACATTTGATATATACTGTTTATATAATTAATAGTATATTTTTCGAAATACTTTATTTAGTTTAAGTTTATCTAATTATCGATCTATCTATTATTAGTAAGCTTTATAACCTAATTATAATAAAAGCTACTTTTTATAGTCTAGTTCGTAAGATAGTAAGCGTTTTTTACTATAATATATGATAGAATATACTATCTATTTATATAAATACTTTAGATTATTATAGTCTATTCCTAATTATCAGATTAAACTATCTTTACTTTATTATTCTTTTTAGTATATATAACCATCATTAATAAGATAATAATATCTATTATAAATCTAGTCTTATCAAAGTTATATAAAAATATATTATCAATATTATATTTTGCTTTTATATTTTATATTAATATAAACTATACTTTAATTTTTTTAAAATCTTTATAAAAAGCTTACTAATAATTATAGATATGATTAAAATACATTTAAAATATTAGTTATCGCTTTATAAAGTTGTTTACTTAGTATTTTCTAACATATTATATACTATATTCTGCTAACAGAATATTCATTATATTTTTAATATTAAAGATCTAAAAGGAAAATCCTTAATCAATCTTATCTAATATATATATAAGAATAATATTCTTCTCTAATTCTATCAGTTTTATCGAATTGACTGATAAATCTTATCGAAAGTGTTAGCTATCTAATCTAGTTTATAGTATAATATAAAGGATATTGTAGGCTTTAGCTATGGTTTAAACGCTTTATTTTTTAGATTGTTTGATAGCTTAGATAGTTAAGATAATCTAGCTTTTAACTAAAGTGGATTCTATTATTTGTTGTAGAGAAATTCTATATTGAATAGGCAAGATGGTAGTTTGAATGGAAAGTGGCCTACTCGCTTAGGTGGCCCGCTCGCTTGTAAACTACGTTAGTTAATTATATAAAGTTTTATATATCTAAAAACTATTTTATTAAAACTAGTAAATCTTAAGATATAAAAGATAAAAGTAAAATATAGTAAAAAGTAAAGTAACTTTTATTACCCTTGTTAAAACCATTAATTATTACTAAAAATAGATATAACTTAATATATAGTTTTTTAATTATATAAAGTATATATATATAATTTTTAGTATATTTTATTTAGCTAATCACTTTTAAAAAAGATAAAGAATTTTTTAGTATTTAAACACCTTAGCCTTTATATCTTAAGATCTACTAGTCTAAATAAGGGAAAATTCAAATATATATAACTTTATACTGTTAATAAACTATATATAAAGTTATATCTATTTTTAGTAACAATTGGTGGTTTTAACAAAGGTATTAAAATTAGCCTTAACTATAGGTTTTCAAGTAGCCTATTCTAGTCTACTAGCCCGCTTACTATGTAAGTACATTATAAGATTATTAAAATAATTAGAATATATTTTTATAAATTAAATATACTATTAAAAATATATAATATACTTACATAGCGAGTGACGTATCATAGCAAGCGACGTACTTTTCGTACGTCGTATCAATTCTGACTTTAACACCATTTTTCTCTACTATTTCAAATGGCTACTTCTTTAAATAAAGCAAGGCTTCTTATAGCTATCTAAGCTCTTTAAAACGATTTTAAGCTATCTATATAAAGTATAGCTAAAATCTATAACATTCTAAAGTCGACCCTTTGTTGTCGATATATCGGCAAACAATTATGATATAATAGCTTTCTTAATTTAAAGCTATTAACAAAATTAAAAGAGAAGATACTAATTAAGTATATTTTTGACTTAGATTTGTAAGAATTTTAACTATACTTTTATAATATATAAGATATAGTCGATTATATTTTTATATTATATAATAAATAATATATTAGACTCTAATAGATAGAAAACTTTATATGATAATACTTTAAGATAAATATATATTTTTAACATTAAATCGACTATTAAAGAATTTTATATAAAGATTTAGAAAAGATTAGAAAATAGTTTATATTTATATAGAATATAAAGAATAAATATAAGATTTTTGATGATAATATTTATAATTTTAATAAGATTAAGTTTTTGATAAATATACTTTTATATACTAAGATTATTATAGTCTTAGAAAAATGTAGATAGTCTTATATAAAATAATCTAATAATTAAGAATATATTTTTATAATTATTATAGTCAATATAATTAGCTAGATAATATTATCATTCTTAATTATAAAGAGCTAATATTATCTCCTTAATTAGTATATTAATAGTAACTTTCCAAAGGATTAGAAAGTTTATATAAATAATAATAGCTAGACAATAGATAAGATTAGTCTAGAATGGTTATAGCACTTTAATAAGTATATTAAAATATAGCAAATGATAAGGGTATATCTTACATTTACTTAGGACACGTCAGATTATAGATACTGTCACGGGTTGCGAACCCTACATGATGGCTTCAGCACCTTTCAGCCTT
>NW_006921273.1:38979-90233 GCF_000392275.1 Phaeoacremonium minimum UCRPA7 | reverse complement strand
GGGGGCGGGCGGGGAGAAGCCAACTTGGTGAAGTAGTAACCGTTAGGTCGCGTCCTCCGTTACGCCACAGTACAATACCATACCCGCAAGGCACTGAACGGCAGCACAGCATGGCGCTCGGATCGTCGAGTCGCAGAGCAGCGTGCTACCTACCTACCGCGTACCTTGTAGGTGCCGGTACCAGCCAGGTCGCCACCTGACCTCTGGCCTCTGGCCTTTGGATCTTTGACCTCGTCCTGTGTGTCCAGAGGCGCAGGTCCGTCCGTAGTACGTACGCTGTCCGCCGATGCAGCAACGGAGACGGACTCCCGATGCAGTGGGCTGCGAGGCGTGGGAGGACTGAGATCCATACCAAAGGAACGGGAGGATCCAAGCTCAAGCTCAGGCTCAGGGGGAGGGAAGCCAGACAGGATCTAGGGAAGAGGGTAGCTACAGCAGCTACTGCATCCTACCCAAGAAGAAGTGTGTGGGGGGCGCCAGTCATGGGGGCTAGACAGCAGCTTGCACGGCATGTTTCTTAACTTTTTGACTGAAATGTCTTGTCTTACTGTCTTTGTACGAGGGTGAGGTGGTAGACGGGACGGGAAGCCTACCGTACGCATAGCTGGATGGCTGGCTTGTCCCGAGGCCGTCCGTCCCGTTTCTCAACGTCGCCGTTCCATCTCGTGTATCTCCACCTCACCAGCTCTACTCCGTATCTACCTCCCTCCCTACTATGTATACATAGTAGGCAGAGGCAGAGGTATGCCTGTGGGAGACGCTAGAGGACCCGGCGAAAGGGATGAGCAGCGGCGGTCAATGATGCGATGGACGAGCTAGACGGATCGGCATGTTTAGTCTACCACCTATCCGGTCTATGAGGGTACATGGTAAGTACGGGAGGTGATTGACAGCCGACGATGATTCAGTTAGCTCAACCTCACATATGGCCAGACGCACTTCATTACACCCTCCTTTCACATGTCCGATGCATGCATGCTACAGTACCTATGCACCACTAAGGCAACTATGCTATGCTCGTGCCTGCACTGTGCTTGTGCAGTGCAGTGCAGTGCATCAACACAATACAACCGCCGATGGTCGGCATGGTACCAAGGGAAGTGAGGTGTGAAGTGTGACGAGCCAAGATGTTGTTCTGCACTCGCAAAGTGATGCCTGCCATCCTCATCATCTTCAGAATGTCAAGAAGTTTGGTTCTGACAGCCCCTTCTCCATTCTTTTTTTATCATTTAATATTTTCTTACAGTGGGGATCGCGCAACAGCGGTCAGTCTCCCCTTTTGACGTCTCATCTCTCGTCATCCATTCGCCGGCTTTTGAGTCTCCTCCGCCGTTGCGACGGAGACCCTCCCGGGTAAGGCGTCCGGGCAGGGGCACTGAGGTAAGGCAGACCTGGCAGACCTAGCGGAAACATCCTGCGGACTGCGTTTCCCTGGCCCAGGGTCGAGCTCCCTTTGGATGGCACGGCGCAGCATGGGCATGGACGGCATCCCAGGCCGGGCACAGCAAAGCTGCGCATCGTATTGCCAAACCATCTTCAGTGTTTCTGCAAGGTGGGCATTGGATAGAGCTGTCATGGCTTGGCTGTCAAGAGACAACGAACGGGCAGCCACATGGGTAAGGAGACCCAACGGCCGTCGGCCACGCCGTGGGGAGTCCAAAGACAGCTGCAGGCGATAACTGAGAATCACACCCTCATCCGCTCCTGTCATGGCGACGTGAGCCTCCATTGGCCGGGAAGCTAGGCCGAAATAGCATCATTTGATATGAAACCTCCTAAACTACCCAGAGTCTCCATCGAAGCCTACGCATTTCCTAAGGTCTCCAACGGCCTCTACCCTTCCAAGAGCTGGGGCGCGGTTGACCTGCTGGGGATCAGCAAGGAATATTACATACTTCAATAAGCGGTAGACAGTTGTCGACGGGGGTGCAGAGAAATGAGATCAATACTTGTAATATGGCGCTGCTCCTGAATGCTTTCGCTTTTATAACACGATCTGTTTAGGATAGTACAGCATAAAGAAGATTCATAAAAATAAAAAAAAGGAAAAATCCATTCGACATTCATACGTGTCTCTCTAATATTCAACACCCGGTCGAACCAATCAACCCAATGACCCAACAAGGTGCTGTATAGTATAGTGTAACAAATCATGGTCGCGCGCTCATCTTCATGAACCCATCATCTTTCCTGCCCCACTCTCCTCCGGGGAGGAGAGGCCTACACCTCCTCATCACTGTCATCTCCAAGCAGCTCTCCCTCGTCGTCGTCCACAACAGCATAGTCGCCCCGGCCCCGCGCGAAGCTGTCCCGTGTTGTAAAAGGCCGATGGCCACCGCCCAGCCGCGTCCAACCACCTCTGCCGCTGACCGTCCTCCACAAGCCCCCAACAACGAGTGGGATCGCTCCGACGACCGCCACGACCGCCGAGACCGCGATGATCGGGTACTTGACCCAGGGTGCGTCGCTGTCCAGCATACCCCCGCCGCCGTAGCCGCTCTCGCCCAGGCGGATCTGGCCAAACTTGCCGTTCCAGTTGCGCCAGATGTACCAGCCGACAAAGCCGGCAATGGCGAAGGGAATGGTGACGGCAAAGAAGATGCCGACCCCTGAGATGCCATGTGCCTTCTCAAACTCCCTCTCCTTGCCAGGACACGGGTGGACAGGGGACTCCTTGTCGTACTGTGTTCCGCCGACGCAGGTTGTAAGTGGGATGCGTCGGAATCCCGTGGGTTCGTAGTATTCCCTCTCGTCAGGATTCTCCTTGCACCATGCCAATGGATCAATGGGCTGTAGACCATCGACAAGCTTGCAGTAGTTATGGTTATCAAGCTCATAGTTGTAGTCACTGATCAAAGAGTTAGCAAATGCGTGGGAGTTAATAAGGTTCAGAAAGAGTGACTAACCATTCAAAGTCCTGGCGAGTACAGGTGCAGTTTTCGACATTGTAAAGATGCTTGATCCGATAGCCATTGTAGCAGGTCTTGTCCGTCTTCTTACGAAGATACTTCGTGACGTGACCAAACAAGCAGTCGTTGTCTTGAGACGGGTGTTTAGGAGACCAGATCTTGTAGTCGGACTTATTAGGGTCATCGTCTTGGGCACAGGGCCGATCAGCCAAGCCAGTAAAGTCGAGTGTCTCGGCGAACTGTGTTCCGTCATCAGATCCCCAGATGACAAATTTGCGAGAGGAGCCACTTCGCAAGGTTGTCAAGTCGCGTATCTTGACCTCTTTGGAGGAGAACTCGTAATCATTCCAGGTCTGGCCCTCGTCAGTAGTATAAGAAACGATCTTGGTGCTCTTGTGCAGTTCAGCGAGGACGATGATGGAGCCTTGATCCCCGAACTGCCAGGTCCACCGACCCTTCTTTACATTCTTCCATGTGATGCCAGCGTCAGTTGTCATGAAGGTGTCTCCCTTGTCGATGTCTCCAAGGTACGAGCCCACATTACCGACGCCGAACATCAGGCCGACCGCTCCCTCAGACGAATATGTCCGCTTATAATCCTCCCTATCGGTATAACCGTGGATATGAAGTGCGCACTTCTCAGTGCCCTCCTTGCTACCGCAGCTGTAGGACTTGCCATCAATATCCTTCGCTGGTGGGGGCAGGTAACTCCAGACAGCTCCATCATTGTGTGTTATCATAGTGCGGAGTTTCTTGTCCTCGCCGGCTTTATCGCGGTTAGCGACGATGTTGACCACCGCAACGCCCTCTAGGCCAAGCATCTTCTCAAAGTCGACATAGTACCCTTCGTTGCAGTTGACTCCGGAGATGCTGAGGACATACGATGTGCCGTTAGAGTTGCTCTTGATGATGGTCCCGTATTTGCGATTCTCCTTGAGCTCGGTAGCTACAAAGAGGTTTACAGCGTGGGTGGAACTGTCCAGCACGGTGTATGCATGCTGGTTTGAAACCTCAAAGTTGTATGGGAACTTGGCTTCCGCATACGTCTCGCCATCGATACTCGCAAGTGCCTGAAGTGTCTCCTGTTCCTTGTTCTCTGTGGCAACGACGATAAACTCTGCCATGGTTGCGAAGTCTCTGACATTCTCCTGGTAGACAGTCTTCGTTTCAAACCAGTCGGTGCTACCGATGAGCTGCCATGGGTTGTCTTTCTTCTCTGGATCCTCTCGCTTCCTGGCTGTGCAGATAATCTGCTTTTCGTGGCGGAACTTATAAGCACTCGATCCTGTGAACTCACACTTCCCAACATAGCGCACGATAGTGTGCCAATTGTCGCCACGATCTGTAGAGTAAGAGGCTTCGTTGTAGCAGGCGCCTCCATCATGGCATTTTGTGCCCAACCAGATGAGCCAGTCCTTCTTATCAGGGTGGAAAACCAGAGGAGACATCCCTTCTACGGGTGGGAGAGGCGCCGTGAAATCGTCAAAGGTGTCGCCTCGGTTCATTGTGTAAGTAACCTTGCCTTCTTTAGTAAGAAAGAACACAGCGTCTTTGAAATAATAATGAGGGAGAATAAGCCAGACATTCTTGTCGTGAAGGCCATCAGGATGTTTCCAATCTTCGCCCTGGTTCTTGGTGATCAAGATCTCACCGGCTGCCTCACGGCCTCTGGTTGCTCTTGCAATGATCACCTCATCATCTGTGTTGCTAGTATCACCTTTCTCGAGGTAATGGTACTCAACATTATCCCAGTCGCCCTTAAAGACATGCTGAGATGAAGAAACCTTGCCACTAGCCGGGACTTGCGGCTTAGACTCAGAGTCGGAGCATTTCCTATCCACCGGATCATCCTTCTGAGCACCCTTCTCTCGCTCGCAGGTGTTACCTGGGATAAGACGCCATCCCGAAGAGCCCTTGAAGGTATCCTCGGGCTTGGCGTTTTTGCAGGCTTCTTCGGGAGCTATAATGGGGCCGGCAGGAATGCAGTCCTTGCCATCTCGGCGAAAATTGTAGTCGCATTCGAAGTCCGCGTCTGTGCATTTGCAATTTGTCGTCTCGACGACTGGATCTTCGAATTCGTTTAAGATGAAGCAGTCTGCAGTCTTCTTCCGGCGCTGATATTTCTGGGTGTGCCCCATCAAACATGTTGGATTACCATCGTCATCAACTCTGGCCCACCACTCCTCAAGGTCCTCCTTGCCACATTTCTTCTCATGCAGACCCTCAAAATCAATGGCGATGATGTGAAACTTCGGTCGCAGTTCGTCTCCTGACTGAGCAACAAGGATGAACTTCAGACTCGTTGAATCTTGAGTTGTAGTGAGAATCCAGGGCTTGATCTTGAGGTCATCTGGAAACTGGGCCGTCTTCCAATCTACGCCGTGGTTCAGAGAGTATTTGATCTCGCCAACATTGTCCTTGTCGGAATCATGAATGGCTACCAGGATGGACCCTTGATCACCAAATTCATATTTATGTGGTCCATCGGGCCCCTTGATCCACGTCACACCGGCATCATCAGAGATATAAAGGCTAGCGTCCGAATAGCTCTTCAGATAGTCTCCGGTGTTGCCATTGCCCATGACCAGTCCAGGAGCAGGGCTGGAAAATACACGTCCAGTGTTAAGCAAATCGGTTACTGAGTGAAGATGTACCCTCTCTCGGTCTGCCTTAATTGGCGTGAAGGTCCTTCCATCATCGTGTGTGATTTCTGAGATAATTTTCTTCTTGGCCATCATGTCTTTCTCTACATCATTCCAGTTGTCAACCTTGTTGACGAGGAAGATGCCCTGAATGCCAGCAATCTTCTCAAAGTCGACGTTGCCATGGTGGTTCCGGTTGGTATGCTCGATATTCTTGGTGAAGAAGGTGCCATTCGAGTTGCTTGTAAACATGACACCCATCGGATTGGATGGCCTCGTGGTCATCACATCGATTTGGATGCTGTAGTTCGTGCTCTCAAGCACAGTGTAAGCCTCCTGGTCAATGCGATGGTCGGTAGGGAACATAGCGCGATGCCACTTCTTAGTGTCGTCCGTCACGAACAGCGCCATCTCGTCAGTGTTCAATGAGCTCGTAGCCACAAGCAAATATTTCTTCACAATTGCCAGGTTCACGACACCCTGCACAGGTCTGTTGATGTCCAAGTCCGGTTCGAATTCTTGAATGACACCATCCGACTTGACGGCGCTGAAGTAGTTATCGGATATTAGCAAGCGGTTGTCTTGTTTGAGCGGCGAGAAATCGTCCCTGACGATGCAAAGGATGCGCTGCTTATCCAGATCGTCTTGCCCGGTGGTGAACAGGTACGATGACTTAGCCCACCAGCAGCCGGCCGTGTTGCCACGGAGGAACTTGGCGTCTGACTTGAATCCATCGGTGGTGTACATGGTGACCTCATCGCAGAAGATGCCTTGGCAATCCATGCCATTGAAGAGGATGCGGTCGGGGTCGTCGGCGTGGAAGTTAAGAATGTCTCCACGGAAGATGCTGACTTCGGCGTCAGTGAGGAACGACGTCCAGGTCTTTCCCTTATCCTCTGTCCGGTAATGTTGTATCCCCTCCGTCAGTATATATGCGCGGGAGTGGTCGTATTCGTGCATGACGAGCATGTAGGCCTTGCCGTCGGGGACGTCTGGGACCTTGTCCCACGTTTCGCCGGCGTTCGTGGTGCGGTAGACATTGTAGTCGGACATGTCTTGGAATAGGATGACATCGGAATCTTCGAAGTAGCTAAGGGTCGATGGGTAGTGTTTGAACTCATTGACGTGGAAGGTTGGGCCGTCCTTCGCCGCGCAGACAGCCGCAGTCCATAAGGACGTGAGCAAGGCTGCGGCCTTGAAAGCTCCCCTGGCCCTCATGATTCGGGTCGTTTCGTGGGGCTAATCATCAAGGAGAGCGCCCAATGATGCAGAGTAAGATGAATCAGTGCGTTGCTGGTAGAGAAAGGGCGGAAGAAAGCATGCAGTTGTTGAGAAACGGTTACGTTTCATCAACTTCGAGAAAAGGTGCGAATGCGGTTGCGTAAGTCCAGGTGTCTCAGCGCGCGCCAGAGCTGAGGTGGCTTTGCTGCAGCTGCCTGTAAGGTAGGTAATCCGCCACACGGACCAATCCGTCCTGACCTCACATTATCGCCACACTAAGCTAATAGGGGACCTAGACTGGCTTGACTGGCCGCGGAAGACGGAGCCCAGGCGATCGTTCATCATTGGCCGAACACCGAAAGCTGCACCTGAACCACATGTCACCAGGTCTCGATCAATACTTCACATGCAATTTTTCTGCTGTCGACATACCTACCTAAGGTATCACAGTAAAGCGTTTTCAATAAACATTTCATTATTTACCAATGATTCCAGATGTCACAATGTCGCTACCTCGACTGGTCGGTACTGAAGTGAACTCTAGAATCTCATTGAGCCATCGGGTACGCCTCTTCAACCAACATGTAGTCGAGTACGGGTCGGAACTTCGCCTACAGCCAAAATTCCAAGCGAGTCGACAGACCACACGTCTTAGTATGATTTCTGGTTCAGAACATGGACAGTCCTTTGCGTGCTCCAACCTTTTAAGCTTTTCAGACAGCCATTTCTACAGCATCTGGGCTGGTACATTGTTGATTGACACTTTGAGTCTGTAAAGCTCAAAGCCTCCTCGTGAGGGCGGCAGCTCTAGGTTCGAGTCCTAGGCCCGGGCGATTTACTCTTCTTTTTTTGCTCGAGTTATTCTCTGTATCCAAGATCTTCGATTCTTCACATGCTAGATGAGTATCTAGATCACTCTGGCATAGGGGTGAGTAACGCCAACGCGTCAAGGTCAATGAAGGGCGTGATATTCCATGATCGTATGACAGTTCTAGCAGGATTCCCTGAACTTTGGCCTGCCACTGTAGGCGCTTCTTGGAATCAAGAACTCATGTGCATTTCTGGCCAGCTCTCGCGCCCTCGCACCCCCAAACGTGAATGTAGTTCTTTGGTCGAACAACGCTGCTGAATAACTGCCGAATAGAGTTCAAGTCAATTCAGGTTGTGTTGCCCCGAGTCTTGTCCTTTCCTTTTGTGGCTGCTCGGAGAGTAGAGCAACTGTACCCGAGTTCGCTCTTTGCTCAAGCGAATATCTGGGAAACGCATAGGTCTTGACAATAGTGTCGCTGAAAGCTACTAGATTTTGAAGAAACTAAAGGAACTCGTCCCCCTATCGTCACTTCGAGGCATAGACTATAGAATGTCGAACTACTTTATTAGCAGATGTCCAGCCCAGGAAGACTTTTAGGCCTAAACACGTTGCCAGAACTTGCAAGGGTTTCTGGAGTGCGAGGTACAGGAATTGGCGACCATGGTTGCTTCGATGCTTGAGCCAAAGTTAGACTCAATCTATCACGGTGCACATCATAGACGGCCTTAGACATATCTTCTCAAGTACAGAATTAGACTGGACAGACACGTCATATCATCACACAATCAAGACACCAATAAGGCAGACGACGACGACGGACGATGATAGTCATGGACAAAGGAAATAGATAAGAGAATCTCGGGTTTATCTCTACAGACAAGACTGGCTCAGCGTCTCACATTGAGCTGTTTAAATGTCAAGAAGCTGCACCACCTCCAACGCGACCGCAGTTCGCCCATCGTCCCGCGCCTTGTTCTCAACGAGCAGTGGAAGCGTCAACTGGCCA
The DNA here is from genome assembly GCF_000392275.1 of Phaeoacremonium minimum UCRPA7. Classification (NCBI taxonomy): domain Eukaryota; kingdom Fungi; phylum Ascomycota; class Sordariomycetes; order Togniniales; family Togniniaceae; genus Phaeoacremonium; species Phaeoacremonium minimum. Next base: position 81,644 of record NW_006921273.1, on the reverse strand, counting down.
GGTCCTCCGTTCGATAGATCAAATCTCGAGCTTTCGAAAAACCACCAACCCCAATTCCAGATGCAGAATAGCAATTATGCACATATAATAAGACATTAGAAGGCAACCCAAATCTCTGATCGGAGCCTCCTAAATCACGGAAGTGCCCCATCGATCAAAATATTTCATGGCTTCGAGGGGTGAACAAGAAACGCTACATGCGTCTGCCGCGAGACGCAAACTCCGACATGCCTATGTTGGTGCTGTTCCTCCTACCCTAGTTGGAGAGAACAAAGGAAGCTGTACCTCCCTTTTTGAGGGTAACCTAGAGAAAGACTGGTTAGTATCTAAAAATTAGAAACTTCAACTATCTGGAAATACTCACAGTGCAGCCAGTGCCACCGTTCGAGTATCCTTCACCGACTGTGTAGGCACACGGTCCACCGAGAATGTCGCCGGTGATTGCAACGTTGTAGTCAAGCTTTGCGGAGCTGCTGGGCGAGTTGTCGAAGATAGAAAGATAGGTCACGCCATTCACGTCCTGGCCAGTGCCAGCATTCATAGGGGCATAGTTGCCGGTGTTGTCCGGATAGTTGGGGTTGAGCCAGACGCAGGCGTCCTCAGCGTCAAACCCAAGAGGATTCAGGTACCATTGGGCAGAAGTAGGGGTTCCCTGCCAGTAGTAGGACTCGGTAGCAATAGGGTTGAACATATCTCGGGTTTGACCTGGGGTGGGGCAGAGGGAGATGGACATCTTCTCGTCAGCGGGATAGTTCGTCTGGCAAGCACAGGCGACCTTGCTCAGCTTGTTGACAATCTTGACACCGCCGGCGCCCTTCATACAGAGCTTCGGGCGGTCCTTGTTGGAGAGATAGAGCTTGTTGTCGGAATCACAGTACAGCCCACCGATGGACTGGCCAGTTGCGCCTTGGTCCGCGGGCCACTGAGTCTTGCCGTAGCCATCGGGGCAACGGTAAGACGCAAAAGTGCCTGGAGTAGGATCGCCAGAGGTAGGCTGAACAATATTGTTCATCTTCACACCAAGAGTCCAACCACCGGCCGGCTGCTGGAGACTGAGGTAACCGCCGAGTCCGAGATAGTCAACGGGGACAGCGCCGTACTCGGAGGGGAAGTAGTTGGCACAATCGTGTACACCATCTTGGAACTCCTTGTCGAGACCATCTCCTGTGGAGGTGTCAGAGGAGGAGGAGGATGCGGAAGTCGAAGCAGGAGCGGGCGTTGAAGTCGACGTGGGCGACGGGGTGCTGCTCGACTTGACCTCGAAGAACTGGGCAGCCAGTGTTGAGCTGCTGCTGATGGAGGTCGAGGTGCTGCTGGGAGGAGGGGGAGGAACGAAGGTGGGAGTCGACTCGCCGACAACACGGTAGAGACCGGCTTCGATGCCAGCCTTAGCCTTCTCGGCATCGATGTCCTCGCCTTCGTAGACGTACTCGGTGACGACGGGCGTCTCGTAGACGATAGCCACGGCGGGAGAGCGCTTGTCAAGAGCAACTGGGGAACCGTGCTCGTGCTTCTTTGCGTGGGCATGACGGTGCTGGTGGGCATGCGGCTGGGCCGTTGCGCCAGCGACCAAAGTCGCCGCAATGGCGATCTTGATGATGGCCTTCATTCCGAGATTTCTCTTTCTTGATTTGTTCCTATCGGAGTCGATTCGGTCTAGATTAGATTTCAGATTTTGTTGTATTTGTGCGGTCTGGTTGTAACTGTCTCGCGGGTTCCTAAAGAACGTGGTAGAGAGCGGGAGGGCCCTCAGTTGGATGGAGATATCGCGATGAACCGTCGGTGAGGAGGTTGTAGAAACGAGCGTGGGACACTGCAAAGGGAGGGCCTGCAGTGGTTTTGAGGGAGGGGGTGGGTGAGTTGGACCTGAAGGAGAGTGAGTGATGAGTAAAATGAGCGACTGGGCAGAGCTGGGCAGAGGGCCGGGGGGGTGGCAGGAGAAACAAGGAGAGTGGGTTTGGCTGTTGTGACCTTGACGAAATTACATTTCAGTGAAGGGGGCCAGCTAAACAGGGAGATGAGGAAGCGCGTGCAAACAAGAGGAACAGCCACCCACCCGCAGCAGGAAACAATGCTGGATGGCAGGGATGTCAAGTGCCTAAAGCAGGGCAGGTACTTCCCGGGTACTCGAGGCGAGTCGATCCTGCACAGACCACCCCGTACTTACCTTGAATCGACTGGACGGAGGCTCTTCACCGTCGTCAAGTTATCTATCGTTATCGCGGCCGTTTTTAAGTGAATGGACTACAGTATCTGGAGTGATGGAAGGTGGGAGATACTGCAATCACGAGGGTCGCTCCTGCACTAGTCGTGAAAGTCCTCTGCCTTTGTTCTTGATGTTCGAAATGGCGAGCTGCCTCGTCTGGTACGGGTAACCGTCTGGCCGTCGCGGGACGTTAACCTTAAGTTTAAGTTGCCGAGAGTCGAATCGTTGAAACTTGAAACGCTGCTCTTGCGTATGCTGTAAGTCTAGGGCAGGTGGGAAAGATGAATTGAACGTCAGCTTTGCAGCTCTCAACTAATTATCTAAACCAAATATCTACATGTTCGAGAGCCTCTCTGATTGAGTCTCAAAGAAGCTGACCATCCACCATTTTAAAGCACTTCAGTGATTGGCTAGATGTATGCTCTCTACCTACCAGAGCCAAAGGACAAGAAAAGAAAGAAAAAAGGACGGGGCGGATTGACGGTGAGCCAGGTTTGCCCGTCCTTTGTACTCTTGGTGTACCTCTCCTTTTGTACCCCTGCGCGCTCATCCCCGTTCTCGCGAATCAGAGCAATCTAGGCCAGACCTCCATCCCTGCCTTTCTCGGGCTGTACCTGGCGCTAGACTACTTTTGTCCTTAATTTAGCTGGATCGCCGGGTGCGCGTTTCTTGGTCTGCCAATGTGCACAACTCTCTCCGTCTCTTCTCCTGGTCTTAAGGTGCTGATGGGCGTGCGTATGCACAAACACCCCCCCAAAGGTCCCGTACTGCGTAATGTAATGCGGCACTCGCAGCGTCTTCTAGCAGGGCACGGCAGTGCCACGGCCCACGGGGCTTGCGCTCCGCTCAAGCATCGCTTCTTTTCCTAGAGTACTTCGTGGATAGGAAATGGGGATCAACCATATCGCATCGAGATGGCATCTCCAGGCTGGCTTACGTAGTCCGGCCGGACTACCGATTGCCCTCAGCACGTTGAGCCCACCTGCAATTACCGGCGACCAGAGGCTGCGTGTACTGCAGTAGTCTCTTTCACCAAGTCCCGGCATGAAGCAGCAGAGGACATGGGATGTCGGTATTCGCTCCTGCGGTACCTCGTCAGCAACCAGTCTCCCGGTGTCGCCAATTAAATGCGAGAGATGCCTCTAAAACACCCGGTTGCATGTCAGGTACAGTAGATAGGAACCTCTGAATTCTGTCGCTTGTGTTGCTCCTCCATCAAATACCCGCAATTCTGGCTGAATAGTGACCAGAAGGACAAGCACGGCTGTGTTGCCAATCCCAAGGTGTATACGAGCACTGTGGGTAGCTGCAGGATTCGATGCTGGTTCTATTGCTTCCATTGGACCGTGGTAAAAAATATATCATGAACGACCTATCACATCAAATATCACCATTGCAGTTGAGTCAGATCTCTCTACGTCTTCGAAATGGGTAGCTCCTCTCATCGACCTATTCATCCGACATCTTCAGACGTATCCATGATTTTAATTATCATGCCCCATCAATTGCGTGGACAAGAGGTCTCCAAGTCTAGTGCTCATTTCCGCTGCCACAGATCTAATCATTGGTGTGGGCGAGACCACGCAACAGCAGTTCGTCCCACTCCCAGCGCTCCACGTCAGCCCATTCCTTGCCATACCAACTATGATGAGGGGTTGATGTGCTCCTTCGGTCGTACAAACAAACCCCTGGTCATCTGCTTATCGTCGATTGTTCGGGGTGCGTCTGTCTTTTTCGCTGTTCGGCCTAGGGGTGTGCATCTCGTGCTTCCAGGGATAACAGGCGCCACCAAAAGGCTTGGCAATCTGGGGTTCACAAACTCTAGAGAGCGAACCCAATCCGTGAAGCTGATAGAGCCTCAAGACCGCCATATCACAAACATCGAAAGTCATACTAATGAGCATCGATTGCATCAATTATTTTCTTGCTTCTCTCCTGCAGGTTGTCCCTGGTTTCTCGATGGTCGCTGTAGGTCGCGTCAGAAACGCGAGAGTCCCCGACCTTGTTGCTCACATTGTTGCGCTTGGAGCAAATAGCCCAACCGATATTGCGAACATAACTAGTCTATGTAGACGGTGCAATCGGTTTCTTGATCAAGATATCTCCTTATGGCCCTTAGTCGCCTTTTTGCTATTTTGCTCTCAATCATGCCTTTGAACATGTTACATTGCGTTCAACAGTCCAGCTTGGTAACCTCGACACGACGATGGCCTCACATCAGATATTACACCAGGATCATGTCACTGGGGCATCAGGGTCTGCCTCCGCCTGAAACGATCCAGGTTGATGGTGCATGTACACAAACACGCGACAGAGGTTTGTCTGGAAGGAATGCCAGTGACACGCATGGTGAGACTTTGGCGCACTGGTATGCAACATGTCGGATCGGCGCCCTCCACCAAACCGATAGCTAACCGTCGTGAACTTGGTCCCATCATATTTCAGACTTCACTTCACCCACTTTATAAGGGTCACTTGAGCGTTTTCGGTGACAGGTGATTTGACAGCTTGATGGTTCTAACTTGGAGCTTATTACTGTAGTGAACGCCTATCGTGCTCGTCTAGGTCATCCTATCTCCTCATCCTGAGAAATAGCCAAGTGTCGTATCATTCCGTGAACCATCCCGAGTCGCTTCCAAGGTTTCTCCACATTCTTTCGTGGCATGCAAGGCATGAAATGAATGTGCTATCTTGTATATCGGTGGGACATAAGTCGTCCCCAAGCAATCTAGAGGCTCACGAATCGTTGCAGAGAGGCCCAATGCGCTCACGCCCCCAGGAGGACAGGTTCTTCTGACAGCCATGTCTCGGCCTCAAACATGTCGACCATATCTGTCACTGGGTTCCCGCGGATGGCTTCGGGAGGATCGAACGTGGCTGCCGAGAATCTGTAATGGGGAGCATGCATGTACGAGATCATGCGTCTGCTTCAGACACAGCCATGCCAAGCCCTTCTCGCACATTTCTCTCAACCGATGATCAAGCCGGCACAGGAACACGAATGGCTGGATCCAAAGACCTCTTGGCATTCAAATTCTTCAATTCTAGACTGCTGGTCTCGTGCTCATGGGTCATATCATGTCCTCTGCGTTCGATCTCAATCCAATTAGTCGGGTCGCTGCGTCTATCTTCCAAAATATATACACATAAAACCGTAATAATCTACACCGAAGCTAGAAATGGACTGACGCTTATGCTTGCCTTACATTCCTAGGGTTGTCAGGAAGCTCAGTTAAGCACTAATGGTAGGTCGTAAGGGATGTATTATCGTATTATAAATTTCTGCCTCGCCGGCTCCGAATCTTTTCTACCAGCTTGCTACAAACACGAATGCTTGCAATCGAGTCAATTTAATTGGCAATTCTCATTCTATTTTTTGTACTGAAAAGGCAGTTGTGTGAGCAATGATGGTGCTTGAGTCCCGGTCTATGATGCACCTAGGTCAGATGTACAACGCCCACTGACAAAGAGCTCTAATTTTGCCAGTGCCTGTCGGCGGAAGTAGAATTATCTTCTTGGTGTGTAGCTTTTCTGCGTGTTAGCAATTTCGCTCAGTTCCCTGCCATGGATAAGGATATCGACAAATGGATTCCTTCGGAAGACAACTTTCGTTCGTTGACCTTGTGGAAGGACTCGTACGGTTCTCTAGCTAAGGTTTGGCCAAAACCCTAAAGCTAAGCTTTTAGAGCGATCATCATCTCTTGCCTCGACGGCAAATGCTGTCAGATGCCGTAAATGCTCTGCACAGGCCTCAAGGTGTATAAAAATCCCGTCCGTTGTCCTAATATCCCTATCGTTAGGGAATATCACCCTTCTGGTGCTCTTTGGTGGACGGAGCGTGTACAGTGTCCCTTGTGCAGCTTCTACCTAATAAAGAAGGCAGACAACTTTGCCATCGCCCAGCCAGGAGACCACCTCAAGAAATGAGTGGTTTTCCAGGAAGAAATCAAAGTAGATGAAGATTGTTAGACTTGAAATGAGTGAAGAAAAAAAGACAAAAAAATTAATCGATAAGGAGAGGATTCGAACCTCTGCGGACGAATCCAATACATTACGTAACGAAAGTTCGAGTGTATCGCCTTAACCACTCGGCCACCTTACCCAGTCTTGTGGGGAAATTCACACTATTCTCATTCACTACTGCTGTTAGACAGTGGATTACTCAGCACATGGAATGACACTTGACAACCCAAGGCCATTATACACAATTTCAGTACCCATTGACGACAACATAGCTGCAAAAGCTATTCAATCATCTTTAAAGTACTTAGATGACCATTTGTCTTAGCACTTAGAAATATTGCTGGTCTGGAGTGATTATTCCCTTCTTCCTTAGGTATTATCATGAGGCGGACAGATTATCACGGGTGTTCAGTGGGCTGAAGTATCCTTACGAGACATTTGAAGTAATAACTAATATTTCCATAAAAATCATGCTGAACCCCCACGTCTCTGGATTGAATCTGTAGGATGAGAGAGATGATTTTGTCTCACATGAGTTGTATGCTTCCTTGTTTTGCTGTTGTTTTATGCTATGTGTTGTGGATTGTTTCATTATCGTCTACTTTTCACCTGGCGCAGACCAAGACTCCACAAGGATCTTTCTTGGGCGGCCTAGAATTGTTAACTGTAAAATCCCAATGTTCAAGCATGTTTAATGTGTTGCAATGCGTAACATCAAGGTGGCGACTATATGCTGCTTCTTTGATGGTTGTTCAATCGAGAACGCGATGACAAGCTACAGGAGGGCACGTCTAGTTGAAGTCCCGAGACCATCTAATGGCATTGCAGCTACTGTACAGGTATTATGTATGTCATCATATCTAATAGAGACGAACTGTTAATCTTCGAGAAACTCAAATGATTTCGAAGGCTTTGATATCAACGCCAGAATCCCTCCATATTTGAACGATCTCTTCTGAAGACGGTTCCAAGACACTAGTGTTTCGTATTCTCTCCTCCCTTAATTTCTCAACTATCAGTCGTATTGGCCTAGGATCCTTCTTTATGATGTCATCGCTGTCCTGATGCGCATATCCGATCATGTCATGGTGCTTCTCTTTGTCGTGATAGAATGTTTGTCGATAGCCTGAAGGGAACTCCCCCAAAATACCTTCTTGGGCCATTAAACCATGGACAAAACACTCGCCAACAAGCTTGTAGACATTGCTAGCTTCTGTAGCTATAGGTCGTAACATCATAGGTTTGCCGCTTCCAAGGAGATTGCAGACAGTGTCTCCGGGCTTGGCGGTGGCCGGAGCCATACCGATATATCCCTCCTTGGTGGTGAAGAAACATCTGCCAGGAGAAGTGGAGAAGAACAGATGCTGATATGATGACGTATTTAGATCTAAAATATCCCCTTCGAGCCCTTCCAAAACAGGTATCAAGTCTACGAAGCGATGAAGCGTGTGCCTATGGGGTATGAATCTGTCGGAAAATTTGTTGACGACCAGTGTACGACATATCGCCTCTAGGATGGTCTCGCTGTTTCTGTACAACTCCCCTGAGATAGCTCTGGAAGTACACGACAGTATTTCTCTGAGAAGCCCCAGATATTCACGAGAAGACATATCAGGGTTTAGTTGGGAAAGATCGTATACCTCGCGGATCGTGGCAGAAGCAACTCCAAATACCTGAAGTGTTCGATCCGCCGGAAATGTAAACGGCACAAGAAGGTCCCAGAAGTCACCCAAGCCTGGCTGCCAGAGTAGTTTACACCTCAGTGGTACTGACCAGTCCGGTACCCAGCTGGGGATGTCAGATGACAGCTTCACCAGTTGACACGAAGACAAGATATCGAAACGTTTGTAGTATTTGATCCACTGAACTGTTGTATGATGATATACCTCGGCGACAGTTTTTGAATAGTCAGGACGGAGGCCCAGTTTCTTGTCATCACCGTGTATTATGTTAAGAGCACCATATATTCGGTCTCTAGGGTCGCTGCATTTCGACTGCGCTAGTTGAGTCCGGAGATTCAGGATTCTCCCGTAATGGCCTATTTGGGCGAGTCGATGAATCATTGCGCAACGAGCAACGAACTTCGGACGTAGACTCCCGAGTAGAGACCCTCCTGCCATTATAAAGACGCAAATCAGGGCATCTAGGAAATTCCTCCATGGCATGGAGTCCTTCCCGCATAAAAGAAATCCCCTGGCTCCTCCGAGAGTTATCTCTTGGATGACCCACAATCTCTCAAACCAGGAACGCATGATGAGATGGTGAATAGCTCCAAGATCTTTTAAATCATGGATAAGTGACGGTCTCCCATCAACCATCCGAGCACGAGTTCCAGCTATCTCCGTCACTCGAGTCTCATAGGTGACCCAATCAACCACGACTTCTTTTGAGAGGTCATTTAGATACTGCACTGCGTGAGCACTGTCTTGCTCTTCTGGTCCAAGCCACGCATTCACTCGAGATGCATATCTGAATATGTCACCCATGATCGCGACTTGGTCGCTTCTCTCGGTGACATTTTTCTGATCAATACAGATAGCATCGACCCACAGAATTCTTGCACTCTCTTCCAGCCGCAAATGCTGCAAGGCGCTGAACAGGTTCTGTGTGACAAACAAACTTTGCGCCTCTCTACCATCTTCCCGTATTCCCACCGATGCAGGGTTTTCAGGCGAGCCCCAAGCGTAAGAGACTGCTTCATACTGGGGTGGTGAAGAAGTATCGAGTACGTTGTGATGCAACTGGATGTTTAACTTGTCAGACAACGCTCCCGGCAGCAGGGCTATGAGCCGTATCTCCCGGGATGCAGTATCTAATGGCCGGTATTGATAAGAAGCCATTTAAACAAAAATATTACAATGTCTGTACTGGTGAATTCGGCATTAGCCGTGAGGTTGTTTGCTTCCTGCAGAGAGGCAGCCGGCGTTGTGAGCGTCTGGATGCCATGATTTTCTGCCTAATGCGAGTCGCCCGCAAGGCCCCGTTTAAGCGTTACGTACATTGCACAGCCTCAGAAGATTCAATGTAGAGAGAACACCGAGTTTCTCCTTCTACTTGAAATACTCCATAAGCATATTTCACTGATTTTGTGGATCAAAGAGCATTATGCAAAATATGAGCAAAAGTGGCCAACCTGATGTGGGATGTGTTTAAACAATGAAGCACCTGGAAGAGTAGCATTGATCAACCATCGGCATTTCTAAACACCCTACACGACCTGAGTTTCAATTGATACAAGTAGTCCTACATTTTGATATCCATTAAAGCTTTGACTTGAAGATAAGCTCGAGCCTTAATGAGGGCCTTTAGCTACGAACTCTCTGTTACGAAAGAGTTCGAACGTAGAGCGATGGCTCAATATTGAATACCAGTGACAGCATCACACTGTTTTCACAACGTTTACGTAGGCATATCATCAACTCAAAATACCCAGCATCATCAACTCCCAATCGCGATCTCGTGACCAGGAAGTCAAGATTAAATCAATCTATTCATCTGCCGCGATATCAAAACAATATCATAACAGCCTATAGCGTGCCATTGCTCTCCAAGTGCCGAACGACCGAAACAAATTCGTTGACTGTAGGCTGAATTAATCTCCGATATCCCTCTAGCAGTACGAACATCTACCGCGTCTGGTCAAACATCAAGCAGACTTACAGTTCATCTCTCTGCCACTGGTGCTCACGCCGCAGCTGGAACAGGCTGATTGAATAGTCGACTGGCCAACATATCGGCCGCTCAGCTTTTCGAGAGCAGTGCTCGCCTCGGAAAGACTGAGTCCATCGTCGCCATCACCATCGCCGCCTTGGAAAGCTCTCTTGATATCGGCCTCGGATGACTTTCGAATCACCTGTCTTAGCGTCTTCTACACAAGACCCAGATCCGGATCCAAGGGCCGGGCCAGAATGATAATGGTCCGCGCGGTTTCGACTTACCATATTTGCAAATGATATTCGCGCTCCACTTGTCGGTTCACGGGTACGGTTCCCAGGTCTCAGATTCTTCTGGCTCGCGATCGAAATGAAGAATTAGAAAGGACTTGGGCATCAAGGTTGGGATGATGCAATGCGAGACGGCTCGCCACCCTCTTCCCTAATCCAAGAGAGCTACCCCGCCATGTCCCGCACCAACCAAGAAGCTTATCAGATCTGCCTATCAGCGGAATGCGTCAACGGCTGCAGATGGGCTAGGGGAGTCGTTGAAAGAAACTGAGACTGCATGAGAGGCGAATTCTCCTCCCCTAGGACAAAAGTCAAGCCGAGGTCTGCTGCGGTGAGGCCATCGTGGAAAGAAGAAAACTCCGCCGGCTACTGTATCCCTCTGAGGCAGTGAGTAGCGCTCGCAATCCCTGGGCGAGGTCCACATCCGCAGGGATTCCGGTAGGGCTGCATGCACTGACGGTAGAGCTCCGGAAGGGGATCCACAGAAGGTTCCCGAGCGCCGGAACTACTCGATTCCCAAGGAGCATCTCCTCCTTCCGATATTGGCATCGACATCATCGTCAAAGAAAAAAGACGTTGTGATCTACGTGGATAGCAGCGATTGCCGTCCGCCGAAGGGACGGGGCGGTCGGTCGATAGCCGTGGGGTCTGGACTGGAGCTTGGGGAGAAGCCACCGCTGTGACGGCAGTGACGCACAGATCGTCCAAGAAGCCTAGCGCAGCCTATTGTCGTTTGGCCTTGCAGGATCTCCGATCGGGACAGCTCCTACGATTCAAGTGGTCATTTCTTCTTTTTCCTGCTATTGATTATCTAGCGCTCTTCCGCCTGTTTACGTAGTGCGTGTCTCGGGGCTTTTCACATTGGCACTGTGGCTTGTCCTCAATCTCAACGGCTGCCGCGGATGAAAGAGGCGTTCGTTCGGAGGGAACAAACGCTGATCATTGTTGGGAATTGAGAAGCTCCAATGGAATTGGGTCATATTAGCCATTTGCTGTGTGGTAAGAACATACAGCAGTGTTGAATGAAGGAGCTGTTGTGATGACCTCATCTGCACACTATTAAGCTACAATAGGATAGCTCCTCGACCAGGGTCCTCGACCAGGGTCCTCGATGTGTACATGAGCCATTGGTAGCAGTACTTTGGATCGCAACTCGATCTTATTAGACGTGATGAGCACGACTCAGGCAACTCTCACCGTTGCAATGCGTTCTAAGGACAACATTGCGGCTCTAATGTTGGCTTGAACATTAGGGCTGGCGTCTGTGTAGTCTCCGGCTAAATCTCAAGCTGTGGACATCAGCGGGGAGAGATCTGGAGATCAAGCGACGCCAAAGAAAGCTCTAATTTGAACGTAGCTTATCGGACGAGCAATTGCACTTCCAATCCGATATGCAAAGGAAATTTGTCGACAAATCAACAAAGCTTGGCGCAGCTTTCGAAGTCCAGCTTCGCTCTTAGAAAGCAGCTCTTCTAAGTTAAGGTAGGTATGCCAAATGTCACCCGCACAAGATTCTCCAACACTGCACTCACCGAACTGACACACACCAGTGACGACAGGCAGCTTCCTCAATCAACGAAGCAACCACGGCGCACAGAAAGGGCCAAAAAAATTGACAAGAGTGGGATTCGAACCCACGCCCTTTCGGACTGCGAATTCATGAGAAGAGATAAACATCTAATCACCTGAACACAGCTGTTTCTTGGATTAGCCTTTGGTGGAAAGTTTGGTGGTGTCCGTTGTTGCTTACCGCCTTAGACCGCTCGGCCATCTTGCCCTAGTGATCTCTTCGCCGCTACTAAATCGAACGACTAAGCCACTCCCGTTCTTACTCTCCAGAATGCAGTAAATAATTTACTGCTTGCTTGCATTTACTATGGTAATGTGACAAGCAGGTTATGTCTCTGTCTTCGTGGCTCTTAATTATAATGCGCACGCGTCCTGCTCGGCAAAAGGGGGGTTCTCATCAAAAATTGTGATGATCATCGATTTTTAATGGATTTTGCCTGTTGATCGTGGGGTAACGCGACCCAAATAGCAGTCTCTAACGGTCTCTCGGTTTCAGGATTACTTGATTCTGAGCGGTAGGGGTTCCACGTCTCCAGTATTTTCTGTTGCACGTTGCGACAACTGCAAGGCTTGTTTTGAGGTCAGGGTTTAAAGAGACGAGCAAGAACTTTCCAATGCTCCCCGTTACATTCGAACGAGCTAACTCTGCTCGAGACTATTCAATGAAAGAAACCCGACAATTCTTCCAGGGTCGACATTATTGGAAGTTCGGGAGTACTTCCGTGACCTGAAGGGAGAAATACCTGCACCATGCCCAAGATGCCGTCTCCAATTATGACCGCCACGTTCCAAGCAGTCAGTCTATCCACAGCCTCGAACATCATCGCGCAATGTATTGAAGCCCACCAAGCCAATGTCAGAGCACCCAACCTACCTTTCCATATCGTCTTATAGTTACTGACATCACCCCAGCGTTCAATGGCTCTAGACTCCATCCAGCTCGGCCGATTCGTGCTGCTGTCGTTCATCACAGCCCCACCCAACTATCAATGGCAACAACTCCTAGAGCGGACATTTCCAGCCTATGCTCCTACTGTACCGGAGCGCCTTGATATCGAAAAGGGGAGTGTCGTTGGAGAAACATCCCCGCCGGCAGCGAAGCCCAGGCTTAACATAAGGAACACCCTCACAAAGTGGTTTGTTGATTGCATCACACTGGGTGCCATACTTAACACGGTGGCGTTTCTCGTGATCATGGGCATGATGAAGAGACAGACTGTAGTTCAAATTGCTGGCAATATCCGAACAGTAAGTCGAAATTGGCTTGTATAGGTTGGTTGCTAACTTCGAATCTGGTAGGAAACGATTCCAATCATTGTAGCAGGCTACAAGATATGGCCCCTTGCCTCCATCGTCAGCTTTAGTTTCGTCCCGGTCGAGAAGAGGATCGTATTTCTTAGTTTTATTGGACTTCTATGGGGGATCTACATGAGCCTCGTAGCTGCTAAGATCTGACGAATTTGTCATTGGCTGATATTAAAGCTCAGGCATGGTCATAAACCAACTGCATCTGCCTTTACCTAGATTTCAGCCTCGCTTGTCAATATCTGTCATTTTACCTGTCTAAATATTGATTTGATAATGTTTCGGCCGGGCTCCAGATTACTTTTTGGACGACGATCATTTTGATTCAAAACCATTTATGTCGAGCAGATGCAATGAGTAATTCAACGTCCAGCCGGGTTTCAGGGGTTCACCTAGTCTGTGAACTGCCCATGCGGCCCCGTTTTTGTGGCTCGATTGTCTTGCGCGATACGAGGCAATCAAGGTCACGAAAAGATTCTTCCGTGGAAGCAGTGCTGGATATGCTAAGTGAGGTTCGTCCGAGTGATAGGATAGGGCGAGATCTCTCCTTGTCTCTCGCCTAAGTAATCTCCACTCGAAGCAAGGAAACCGAACAGCGCGTTCTCCACGCAGCAGGGAGTGCAGACACCATCATGAACGACCATAAATGTTGAACCCGGCGGCCTCCTCTGAACGTCCAGGATCATGAGGCCTTCGGGCTGTCTAGCACGTTAGTATAAGAGTTTGCTGTCCAAACATCTTGATCAGGCTCTATCTACCTCACGAGAGATGTTCATGCTACTCTCGAAATTACCGGTAGATATCCGGGCTTTCCGTTAGATGGCCAAAGCCTGGCCAAGTTCTCTGCCGCCTCAGGGGGACGCTGTAGCCTGGCCAATTTGGACCTTTTTTGCGTGTAATGAGGTGACAAATGATGGCCATTGAAGGTGACGTTGCGTCATTCAGAAACAGCAGGTCGGCCATGGCGAGACCAGTGCCTTCAACAGGAATTTAATCTTCGATGAAGACTATTTCTTACAGCTGAGGTTCGGCTGCTAAACATGGTTCAGCTGCCTGGGGGCAGCCTTAGAGGGCATAAGTGTATATGCGAGGGGCGAATGAGAGGGCGAGATCTTGGTAGCAGTACTCAGAGGGCAAGTAGCGGATGTGGCGTGGCAGGGGCCGGAGGGGGCGTTTGTCGTCTTTTCGTGTTAAGTCACTGGCTAGGGGTGTTGTCGACCCGCCACCCGAACCAGCTGAGTGCTGCACGGCGGCCAATGACGCGCCGTGGACCATCTTGATACCTCCGTCAGATCACAGCCACGCTGCTCTTCCTGCCTCAGCACCACTGCACGGATTCTCGAGTAATATCGTTGACATCCATCCACTTACGCACACAGACACACAGTACCAGGGGGGGCAGAAAGTCACCCCTCTGGAGAAATCGTGATCTCATCTGCTCTTCCGCAAAAGATCACCAGCGTCTCGTAGACCAGTGATTGCTACCGCCTCGCTGGCGCAACGGCTAATTGAGAGCGACAAGCGTCAAAATACGTGGCTGGAGCTTCTACATAATAAGTTGTGAAGCTCGTCGATTAGATACAGTAGCTCTGGGCCGTGCCTTTAGCTTGGTTGAAGCTGTGGACGGGGTGATTGAATCATATGGTAGCATTGGACGATCCATGCGAACAATACCTTGTAGTGTACACGTGTAGACAAGCAAGCCGGCCTGGCTCCCTGGCTCGAGCCTGGGTCTTCGAAGAGCGAGTGAAATGATGTGCGTGGTTGATTGCTCTCTCGGGCAAAGAGGCTCTGACAAGCACTGGATGGATGGATAGATGGATGTCAGGGCACGTCGGGCAGGTACCGCGCATCGGAGCCGCAGTACACATCGATACCTGGCTGGGAAGCTTTGATTTCGACATCTTGTCCTCTGGCCGAAGCTTTGTAGTGCATGGCTGTATCGTCCAGTACCCCGCCCAGGGTGGCGCCACTGCAAGCTCGCCGAGCCTGGGGTTTCTGAATGGCTGCACCGCCCATGGGTGCTTGCAGCCCTCACGTCGACGTAAATTGAGACGGCGCATTGCAAGTTGTACAGTCCCTGTTATGATAGAGACAAACAGTTGGCCTACCAGAGCATCTAGGTAGGTATCAATTCACGCCCGCACACCACATTGAGGTAAAGACAGCAAATCAGGCAAGAGGCAACTTGGGAAGGCAGGGCACCACAAAGCAAAGCAAGGCACGGTCGTTACTTCCCTCCGACCAGTTACTTTCAGTTGTTATTGTTGTTGCCCTTGCCTTGCCTTGCTCTGTCTAGCCTGGCCTGGCCTGGCCTTACCCTGCTGGGCAGCACACACACTGTGGTACTAGTCAGAGTATTCCCTACCTAGGTAGCCGTACCAGTAGTCTAGGTGGTACTCTAGGAGGTTGTGGTCCAGAAGTGTAAGCGGGCGCCGCCCGTCGTCACCTTTTTGTGGCTTTTTCGGGTCCCCACCCAAGCCCAAAGCAGTCACGACCCTTGCCGGTTCCTTGCCTGTGAAGGCGGGCGTGGCGGGGGTCCCTTCCTTTCTGAGCGTTGGAAAATGCCGGATGCTACCCAATTGAAGGGCAGGAGCAAATGGCAGAGTCGCGTCTCTTCCCAGCAGAGGAAAGCGCAAATCAATAGCTACTCGCTTTGGGGCGGACACGCCAAACAAAACTGGGTGGCTTTGCTCTTTGCCTCCACTTCGGCGACCTGCCACCAGACCCCAAGGACCCTCAACAATGGGGGGTACTTGCCTTTTTCTACTCTACCTATTGCCTGACGTTGCGTTCTATGCAGTACAGTATAGTACGGTACAGTACAGTGCTACTGCCTTTGCGCATTGGGATCATACCTGCCGTTTACCGTCTCGTCGCCGTTTCCTCCACAGCAAACATCTCGCAGTCGTTGCTCTTCTCTGCCTATTAAGAGATAGTAACTGAGAGGAGAAACAGAATAACAACTGTATAAGTTTTGTTTAACCAGCAGATCCGGTACCTAACATGAGGTCACTAGGGCGTCTGTGGAACCAAGTGAGCTAAGCTAAGAAAGACTGATCCTACTGGACTGGATCGCCTACAATACCTAGGTACACTAGGTACGGTAACTGGTCGCGGTTGTTCTGGGGCATTGGGATGGCTTGACGCTTTCTACGGGACGGAGGCTTGACCGAATGGATGGATGACTGACTGACAAACTGACGCTTGCCCAAAATTATTCGCCTTCGCGCTCTCTGGCTGCCAGGTGCACCACCTCAAAGGGCAATCCCCCCAGAGGACCCAGAGACGCAGAGAGGCACAACAAGAGGAGCAAGCCAGAAGAGAGCCGAGCCTTCTTCTTCCTCTTCTTTCTCCCGTTATTACCTACCTTACACACAGTATCCAGTTACGGTTCCCTGAACTATTCCATCCCCAGCGCAGCTCACTCCACTCCACTCCAATCCAGTCCCCAACCCGCGGTCCGTCCATCCCACCCCCCCCTCTCACCTTTTTCTCGCCTGTTGTGAGGCTTTACCTACCTACCTACACTATCTTAATAACATCGCCGCCTACCTTACTTCGCCCTCGACCTGACATCCTCGTGTGGTTATTGTAAATCACCATTTTCTTGTCGCCGCACATTGTCGCCAGAACTGCAACGGCCCCATCTCTACTGTTGTCGAGACCAGACGATTAAAATCCTGAAATCTACGCGCACTAGTTCTGATATCAGCGGGCATCGACATTCCGTCGGTTTTTTGGCGTCTGCTCGTCCATCTCCAAGCTCTCGCCACGATCTCCAGCCACACATCACAGCCTCTCCATTTCGTCACTCGAGAATGCGTGCTGGGCCGCGGTGGAATTGAGAACGCAGATTAGACGAGGAACAGCCTGTCTCATTCCATTTACCTTTTTGACAATACCCGAAAGCCTTGCCGCCACAGTTTTGCACGTCTCATGGCATCGGAAACGGGTCCCATCGCGACAGAAGCCCCTCCCACTGCCTCGACTGCTCCAGCTCCAGTTCCAGCACTACCTCCAACAATCACCTCGCCAGAACCTGTCGCAGCCGATCTAACTCGGTCGAAGTCCTTAAAACGGGCCCGTGAATCGACGCCGACGTCGCCAGGCTCGACGGACTTTGGCCACCACGCCAATCCGGAGCTGTCGCCTTCCAAGATCGCTCGCCTGGTCGGCTTGTCAACACGACTGTCGCCCGCGCCGCTGACGGGTGCCGCCGCGCTTGAGGACGACCGCCGACGTCGCGAAGAAGAAAAGCGATTGAATCCGCCAGGCATCAGCGAGAATCCGGGTCAGAGGGTGTTGACGGACCTCATCTCTGGTGACGCCATGGCCATGAGCCGTCCTGAGGACGCACCGTCGGCCGACGCGCAACAAGCTGCTGAGGTTGCAGCGAAGGCTCTCAACCCTGTGACCATTCCCCAACCGAACGTCTCGGACGCCAAAGCCGATATTAGCCCAGAGAGTGCGACGAGTGGCCATAGCATCGGGACCACTGGTGGCCCAGTCGTTGACAGCCCGGCTCCTATGGACGTTGACTCGCGGGGTGACCGCCAAAGTTTTGCTGCGCAGCCAGAGGCGCCGATGGAGGAGAAGACAAGCACATCACTGTCGTACCCTGGGCTACTCGGGGATGCGATGCCTGCTCCTGCTGCTCCATCGCGTGGGATGAGTTTACCGATGGCAAACTCGAACGCGGAGCACGGGTCACCTTCATCTAAGAAACACAAGTGCCCATACTGCGACACCGAGTTCACTCGGCATCATAATCTGAAGAGCCATCTTCTAACGCACAGTCAAGAAAAGCCCTATGTTTGCCAAACTTGCCAGATGCGTTTCCGACGCCTTCACGACCTGAAGCGTCATAGCAAATTACACACAGGCGAGAAGCCTCACATTTGCCCCAAGTGCGACCGCAAGTTCGCCCGTGGCGATGCGCTGGCTCGACATGCGAAGGGTGCCGGTGGTTGTGCTGGCCGACGGGCATCCATGGGCAGTTTTGGTGGTGATGATGACTACGAGGGAGCGAGTATCACAGAGGCAGATGATTCTGCCATGGCCGGTGTCATTTACGAAGGCAATGCCGACGTGGATATGACGGAGGAAGAGCGAAGAAGGCTCAGCCTACCGGCCATAAAGGCACAGCACATTGCTGGGGGCCAAATTGCGCCTGAAGGTTACGCTCCGCATTCCCGTACATATCCTCCGGCCGGACAACGAGCAGGAACTACCGGGGGTCTTTATCCTCCCAATGTTGATCGGGTTGGCAGCTCTAGCGCGACGACCTCGCCGAGCATGCCCAACAGCATTGCCGGTGCGCATACACCTAACACTAGCATATCCTCCCTACCAATGAGTGGTGGAAGCTCATCTATGTATTCTCAAGGCATGACAGAAAGCCCAAAGCCACTGAGCCCCGGCTTACAACATGACCCAAATATCGCGCGGCAACGATCGCCGAGCCTGACACAACAATTTCAACAGCAGCAGTTTGGTCGACGACAAACTGACCGTCAGACTCCGCCATCTCTCTCGTTGCCTTCTCCACACGGTACGTGGCACAGCTTTGCTTCTACACACAAGCGAGAGTTTGCAACTGACATCAAGGCTGAATTAGGCACACAAGGTCTTCACACTACTGCCCCTGGTGTGAACCCTCAGCAACCTCCAGTAACTACAGGCGGCGCTCATTCTCGGACGTCGAGTGGTCCAAGTCATGCTCATAGTGGCGATAGTGGTGCCAATCTCTTCGCGTCAGGCGACCAAGGCGTCTGGGCTTATATCCATTCTCTTGAGGAGAGAGTTAAAATGCTGATGGAGAAGGTCACGACCCTGGAGAAGACGGAGACTTCCAGAGAAGCACAGATAAGCTACTTGACGACCGAGGTTATGACTCTCCGCAAGCAGCAGGTTGAGGGACGGCAGGAGGCACCTGTAGCTAAGAACTAGGTGATTTTTTTTGTTACGTCTGCGTCCGCGCCCTACGGTTTACAGCCCGCATAATTACCCTTATCATCATTCACTAGCGACATTTACACGTTTTCCCGGTTGGAATTTTAAGGGGTTGAGGGACATCGTGATGATCACGATAAGGAATCTGCATTGGCCTTTCGTTCTGTTCCTCATCGGTTTTCTTTCGTTATACCGGTTGGTTGTTATATTACATGGCAGGCTCATCAAAAACTAGGGGGTCAAAGGAGACGGCGTTTTTGGGGGAGATTTCTGGTGGAACTCGGTCGACATCAAAAGTCATTCTGAGCTTCTGAGAAGGTGGCAGGTTTGGGTCTTTCGCTTGTGGCGATTCCGCTGCTATTTTTTCTTCTCGCTGCCATCACTGCCTTGAGCCTACTCGGCGGTTAGAAAGCCATGAGAAGGACTCGGGCTTGTTCCCATGTCCGGAGCTACACTTCAAGTCAGGTCGTTTTATCCCTTGACATCTGTATTATATATCACGCAGACAGACGCCTCATGGCAGCATGATAAAAAGCTTTGGTCAGCTGCTCTTCGGAGTGCAAAGGAATTGTTCCTTTGGAGTTGTGAACTTGACTCGAGGTGCGACTTGTAACAAGCCTCGACATAGGGGGCGTAGATTTGCCGCCGTGTCAGGTAAAACTCATGATGACGCCCTGAAATTCGGGAGGCAACCAATAGATCCGCTTTCTCTCACGCTCCCGTTTTCTTGTCTCCATCGAAACTTGCGTATGCTTTAACTATCCCGTATCTTGCCAGTTCCCCTGCAGGTTTGCGGATATTGAGAGTGGGTGGCTTGCCAGCAATGTGTAGGTAGCGAGTGTGGCTGTGCCTCCGACCCGCCCGCATTTTCTTTGGTTTCAACCAGCAAGACCACTAGCCGGGCCCTTGTGAACGTCATACACCGTTTAGCCAGTGGGCCTTTTCAGATGATGGGGTACTTCAGGCATCTCGGTGGATGTGGTTCCCACACCGCACCAAAAGTAAGACAGCTAGGGCTGCCTACCTCGGCCAGAACAGAAACCCCCGTCAGAAGCCATGAAACAGAGCTGTAAATATTTACACAAACAACCAGACGAGAAATAGACGTGGTAATATTGCACGACTGGGACCCTGATTCTGAAGTGTTGCTGGGAATTCAGAGCGACTTACTCTACCATTCTCGATTTGAGCCTGCATACTGCCTTATTGGCTCGCAGGATCTCATGTAAGCTCACCTGGGCACCTAGAGTAGATATCAAGTTGGGGATTGGCCATATCCACTTCACCTGTCTGCCGAGGCTTACACCTTGTGCATTGTGATTTCTGCAATCTTCTGAACATTGCCTTGCTTTCCATTCCTTTCCAATCCGGCTTTGGCTCAAGGATCTCGCCCCTGCAGCAGGTGCAGCTATTCCGAGGTAGGCTCGATCGAGTTGTCGCGCGCCGGCCATAGCTCCCGCAGCAAGCTAATGACGAAATTCCCTGGCAGGCGCGTCCCGTATCAAAGAAAGGTGCAGCAAGCGACAGCAACTACCACCATCGAAAGCTTTCCCGTGGAGTACTACGCGAAGACTACCAGCAAATTTCCCCCGTGCTATCTTTGTCATCTACCATTCCTGGACTATAGTGCCTACATTCCAATCGAAGCTTCGTCTGATTAGAGTGCCACGCGGTGCTTGGCAGCCGGTCAAGCTGCAACCATGGAGGCAGGTGGCGACGCAGGTGAGATACCCAGCTTCACGCAACGAGAGATCGATCGCAACCAAGCGCCCGGCAACGAAAACGAAAGCACCGTGCATGGCGGCGATTCACACGCGGAGGATACGGAGCGGCTTTCTTCCATGCCGTTGTCCGAATCATCCGCGCCGCCGCGCAGCAAGAACTCAGTGCGCCGGCAGCGTAGGGCATCGCGGAGATCTCGGCATGCGCTCAGGCAGGAAGTGCTGGAGAGTGTTGACACCAATGTTTTAGCTACAGCGAAGGAGGCCATTGGTGCCCCTGATCTCGACCACTCTACATACGCCGAGGCCGTGAAGGAGGGTTCGCTAGACACGACGGCCGACGGCGCCGATGACGGGACGAAGGGAGGTGACCCGGCTCCTCAGACTTTGGACAAAGCGCAAACGAACGGCTCAGCGAAAGTGGCGACGGAGCACAGCAACAAGTCCGGCAAGATCGACTCTGACATGCCTGACACGGGAGCTACTTACGCGGATGTGGTGAAAGATGGTGTAAAAGATTCAGAGAAGACAAATGGCCATACTAAGAAATCACCGGCGGAGGGCGGAGAGCAAAGGAAAACAGATAGCCCCAATGGTACTTCCCGCGAAAAGACTGGGGGCTTTAAGAACGACTATCCTGAGCTTAAGGACGACCTTGCTGTCCACGAAGAAGAGTATGAGCGGATGAGAGATCGCATTGCCGCCGCACAAGTGGCTGGCATCAGGTTTGCGCCCCTGAAAGTCCCTCTCAAGCGCAGGATGCAGACGCTGGCTGTCTTGTTTCACTCTCTGTGTATGGGCACGACGGTGTCGATTTTCTTCTTTCTCTGCGCCTTGCCATTTCTATGGCCGATCATAATCATCTACCTTATTACCATCCTATTCGCGACAGATGCGACGGATGGCCGACTTCGCCGGCGGAATGAATGGTTTCGTCGCTGTGCTATATGGAAGTACTTCGCTGAATACTTCCCGGCCAAGCTGCACAAGACACATGATCTGCCGCCTACGCGGAAATACATCTTTGGCTACCATCCTCATGGCATCATCTCCCATGGAGCATGGGTTGCTTTTGCCTCGGAGGCACTCGGCTTCGCTGAGAAGTTTCCTGGTATCACCAACAGTCTTTTGACTCTCGACTCAAATTTCCGGACGCCTATCTACAGGGAGTATGTTTTCTCGATGGGATGTCTGTCTGTAAGCAAGGAGTCTATCACGAATACCTTGACAAAGGGCGGACCCAACGGTGAGGGCATGGGCCGTGCCGTGACTATTGTCATTGGAGGTGCAAGAGAGTCGCTCGAGGCTCAACCGGGCAGGATGAAGCTGATCCTTAAGGAGCGCAAGGGCTTCATAAAGCTCGCCATTCGAACAGGCGCCGATCTTGTGCCTGTGGTTGCCTTTGGTGAGAACGAGCTGTACGACCAACTGCAGCCGCACCAGCACCCTTATCTGCACAAGATTCAGCGGCACTTCCTAAAGGTGTGGAAGTTCACAGTGCCGTTGCTACATGGTCGCGGCATATTCAACTACGACGTTGGACTGATGCCCTACCGCCGACCGATGAATATTGTGGTCGGCAAGCCTATCATGGTGGCTCAAAACGCGAACCCGGACGTCGACGAGGTTGACCGTTTGCATGACCTGTACACGGAAGAGGTTCAGAAGATCTGGGACCGTTACAAGGACGAGTTTGCCAAGCACCGAAGGGAGGAACTACAGATCCTGGAGTAGTGGCATCATACTGTACACGACCAACACTAAAATTGTAATACTATATGACTTAGGCTACTGGGGATACTGTTATGGATGTGCCGGGTGCATTTTCAGGTATAGTCTTATCATGAAGGCGGGTTTGCACGCGGCTGGCTTCTCACACCGGGTGAGACAGCCCAAGACCGGCGTTTCTAGCATAGTTGATCCTATTTTTGTGAAGAAATGAGAAGCCTCTCCAGCCAGGAGTTCTTTGCGAATTTACTCGTTTTGTCTGTTTTGCTCGAGGCTCCTGAGGCTCCAAGCCCAACCCCATGTTATTTACCAGGAAACTTTCTTTGCGAAATTCCCCAAGATATATCTACACGACCACAATATACATGATAAGGGTACGCAATGCAATCAAAGAGCACGATCAGAGGTTTATCTCTCGGGCCCCATCAGTTTGCTGGGTTTAGTGGAGCTGAAGAGCAGTTGTTGGACGGGCTGTCGGCGAGGCGCATGGGGATCTACAGCGCACATCGCTGATCCGCCAACTCCTACCGATCCTAATGATTCGGTCGGATCGCATCGAACACGAGGCAATGGGCACACAGCCCGGGCAACGGTCTACTCTATGTTGTCTTCCTCACTGTTGCAGCCCGCTCTACACAACACCTATACGTAGCCTGAACTAGCGCCAACCCGGTTGTCATTGGCTGTCGTAGCCGCAAATTCCAGTCGGGCGCAAAACAAGTGACACATTCCGCCTTTTTCCTCACATGATTAACTTTCACACAGGATCTCTGATGTCACAGCAGAGCCGATTGTCCCAATCCGGGGGCACTTGACAGGTGTGTTTTTGGGTGGACCTGCGCCAACGAACAACAAGCACAGGCGCAAGCAACCAAGTGGGAACCCGACGCTCCCGGCGTTTTCTCTCTCTGCTGCCTTATCCACCACCACATGATTGCGCTGGGAGGCCGGTTTGTTGTTAGCCTGGAAAGATGGCATCATTGAAGCTGATTTACATATATTCCCTGTTTGGGCAGTGTCCTCCGACACCTAAAAGCTTAGTCGGACTACTGCAAGTGCTACATGTCGATGCTACGTTTTGTGTTTGGTCCCTTGAAATGATCAAACAATTTCTTTATTTCGACTCTAATTGATTCACGATCTGAATTGCAAAGACCTGTTTGGGTAGCTCTTTGAAGTAACACGAGGCTCTTCACCGTAACCTTTTTGACGATGTGAGCGGTCCCGTTTGACATCAGGCCACCACGATACTGATACAAGCGCAACAGAAAGCACTATTCCTATCTCTAACGTCACTTCACTCGCCTGGAAGGTGTTGATGCAAATGGGCTTCCGATGACCGGCTTACAAAGTCCGGCATCCGACTCCACGACGGATGTCGAGCACGGGGCAGTTTCGGCTCCCAAAGCCTCCGTCGTGGAGCCGCCTCCGTCAAAGCTGCATGCTTGGTGGGCCAAGTGGTATGCGGGCGTTCTGTTCGGAGCAGCTCTCACCATTGTTTTCCTCGCGGTGGTGATTGTGATCGTTGTTGTTTCCGACCCAGTCAATGATACTACGGTATGTGAATGCATCCTTTTCGTTTGGGAGATCTCTCCGTCTCTATGGTGCTTGGGCTTGGTATCGAGCAGGTAGCTGTCACTTTCATTACGACTCTACCTCGCTCGGCCTTATGAGACTCGCCTGGGAAACCCTTATGTTGTTTAGAAACCTTTCACCATTTTTACTAACTCTATTATTTGCTAGAATCCTCATGTCAAGTTAGACTACACGACATATGTTGGCAGGGAGGTCTCAGACAACATCGACCGCTATGCTGGCATACGTTATGCTGCGGCACCCGTGGGTGATCTTAGATGGAGAGCACCACAGGATCCGCCCAAGTCTGACGGCAGGCAGCTGGTAGATGAGGTACATAACCCTTGCTGAGGGAGGACACCTCCGCTGTGCAGAAGTTAATGTGATTCAGTACGAACCTATATGCATGGCCATAGACACACCGTATCCCAGCTCTGGGCACGACGAAGATTGCCTGTTTATGAATATCTGGACGCCATCGAATGCGACTGCCGCATCGAAATTACCCGTGTGGCTGTTCATTCAGGGCGGAGGTGAGCCTGCGTCCGTGCTTGATATAAATCGACTCTAACCCATTCTCACAGGCTATGTCAGCCTTTCAAATCCGAACTGGGACGGAGCGGAGGTAGTCAAGAATTCTGGCTACAACATGGTGTTTGTGGAGTTCAACTACCGTGTTGGCCTTTGGGGATTTCTGGCGAGCGAGAAGGTTCGGGACGATGGCGACTTGAACGTCGGCCTACTTGATCAGCGAGCCGCTATGAAGTGGGTGCAGAAGTACATCTCTCACTTCGGCGGCGACCCGGATCACGTCGTTATTCACGGCGCTTCTGCCGGTGCCGGCTCGGTGGCACTGCACCTTACGGCCTACGGCGGCCGCAATGACAGCCTTTTCGCTGGGGGCATGGCCGAGTCCGTGTTCTTCCCTCAGCAGCCGTATCTTGCAGATCTGGAGTGGCAGTTTGACAGAGTCGCTGAAGTAGTCGGGTGCAGTAATGAGACTGATCAGATGAGCTGCCTTCGCGGCAAAGACACCGCCACACTGCAGGCGGCTAATGCCGCCTCGGGGTTCCCAGGACGGGTAGAGTCTGCATCGCCGCTGTTCTACTGGACGCCGTGCATAGACGGCGATCTCATTGAAGACATACCGTACTCGATGTTCGAAAGGGGTGATTTTATCAAGGTGCCGATCCTATTTGGCAATGACAACGACGGTAAGCCCCTTTCCAGATGTCTCACCTCCCTCCTGAAATAGAAACTGACATCCCTCGTAGAAGGCTCAATATTCGCAGCAAACGCCGCGACAAAATATGCCATGGTCAACTTTTTGCAAAACAATTATCCCCTTCTCCGGTCAAACGACACAGCCGCAATCCTGTCAAACTATCCACAGATGGAGGCCCTCCCCGGCCACAGCGCCTGGTATCCATCCGCCGCCCTAGCCTACGGCGAAGCAACGTTCATCTGCCCGACAGTGAACATCCTCGACGCATACGCCGCGCACTGGGACACGGACGACACGCCTCCGCTTTGGTCGTACCGCTTCAACGCCGCGGACCAGATGTACGTGCAGCAGGGGCTCGGGGTGCCGCACCTGTCGGACGCGGCGGCCGTCTTCGGCCCGGACAACATCGGCGGCAACGCCCCGCCGGGCTACTACACGTACAACGCCGACATCGTGCCGGTCATGCAGGCGTACTGGCTGAGCTTCATCCAGACGCTCGACCCGAACCCGAAGCGCAACGCCACCGCGCCGGTGTGGGAGGCGTGGGGCACGAACCGGAGCCGCATCCTCTTCGAGACGGGCAACACGAGGATGGAGGACACGCCGGCGGCCCAGGTGCAGAGGTGCGAGTTCTGGGAGGGCTTGAAGGATGTGATGCTGCAGAAGAGATGATGGCGGCGTTTTGTGCTGGAGCATTGCATTTGATTTGACAATGGCGCAAGGGATGGATTGGAGTATTGGAGTTTTAAGGTCATCCATTTACATCATGGTGATAGGGGGGGTATCATTGGTATAGATTTCTAGATATGTATATGGATGCTAGACAACAAGGCGCGAAGCCACATTGGTTTATTCGTCGAAATCGAAGACATCTCGAAACAGTGCCACTAGTCCTAGATTGCGTCCGCGAGCATCGCGAATTGAGAAACATGGCACAATTGGAACGCCCTTGCTGACAATTTGTTTCTGTGCCTGGCTTTGTGTGAATGCCCATGTTGGGACGTATACCTGATAAGGAGAGATATTTCCCGAAGACTCCAAGGAGGAAATCTTCACAGAGTTGGAGAGTTCTTGCACCAACACTTCATGAGCCTCCTCTAGCATATCAGACAGTGGACGTATGTCGGTGTAGAGGGACTCGTCGATCAACTCGACTGATAGGGCAGTCTGCACGATAGGACCACCACCAGCCACGTCTAGAGTACATCGTTGTATATTCCACCTGTATGACGATAGCGCGCCTAGTCGGACACTGTTGTAGACGTGAATACTTGACGCGCTCAGGCGGCTATATCCGACATGGGCCTGCCACTCAACGCCGGCCTGGCGAGGAAGCTCTTCGACCTCGGCGGCAAAGAAGAACGGCGTTGCTCGTGTGCCCTCTGCTTGAGTAGATCCTTCAATGACAGACCAGTCTGGCAATTGAGGAGCGGACTCGGCCTGGCCGTCACCACTGCCAAAATACATGTATTCCGGGTTGTACTTTCTATCCCACAGATCTGGGCCGGAGGCCATGTCGTCCTCCTCCTCTTCGGAAATCTGTGAGGTGGGATGAGAAGCTTCCCAGGCCCGTCCTGCCAGCTGAGCTTTCTCTTTGACAGGCAGGTCTGAGTCGCTACCTCGCGGGAAGTAAGCTACGGCACTGCTCCACCACTGCACGCCCATCTCGAGACCTATGCGCCAGAGATGCTGCAAGGAGAGGACAACTTGCATCCTGAAGGCATCAGGACCACGTGGGAGTTCCATCGTGGCTGGTATGAGAGGAATCTGGCCAGCTATATTGACAAGTTGCACGTTAGACGACTCTGGCTGTCGAGCCCCTGACTTCAGTAGACTGCTCGCAGGCACTGTGATGGCCTGGCTATAGGGCCCGATATTTGCGGGAGCCCAGTAAGATCGGGACTGAACATGAAGGCCCTTTCGATCACCAGTCTTCAGGGCTGTGTGGACTAGGGCGTATATGATTATGTTGCATCCCGACGGCAGCAACTCGCCACATGAGATGGTTACTCTTGACGGAGGGTTTGGTTCTGTAAAAGGGGCGCTATAGATCTTATTGACCGTAGGGAAGTCGGACATGTTACGAAGGATGATAACAGTGCTGATGATAGAGGAGGGTGATAAAGAATGGGAGCGTAGACGACTCTGAAGCATGTCCATCAGGGAGGCTGCCTCTACCTCAATCGAAGATAACTCGCTCTTGTCATGAGACACAAAGCTCCATTGAACGAGCGTCTCAGCGTCCCTGTGTACGGACGGCCTACTTCTGCCAGCCAAATCTGAGGACACTCCACTTGGCAGCTCAGAACTCTGAAGTCCTTCAAGGACCATGCTGAATCTCTCGTCGAGCATTTCCGGAATTCTCACATTTTCATTGTCCGTAGTCGCATCTGGAGTAGGTATTGGCTTCTCTAGTACCTGTGCCTTCCGGACTCTCACCCAGGCAGTGCCGCCTCCCTCCCTGACGATGCTCCTGTGGTCGTCCTGGATCACGATCTGCTTGCTGAACAGCCTCCTCGGGCCATTCACGACGAGCGTCTCGAACTCGCCGCCCTCGCCCAGCACGGCGCCCTTCTCGCTCGTGCCGAACCGGCCCATCGCACGCTTCAGGCGCGCCACGGCCGCCGGAGACGAGACGCTCGCCCACAGGAACGACTCGTCCAGCCCGCCGCTCGCGACCTTGACGATGCGCGCGTCCAGGCCAGCGGCGGCCATGTCGACGAGCAGCTGGGCGTCGTCGCCGGAGGGGTTGGGCAGTACGGGAAACTTCCACAGGTAGGCCAGGGGTGTGAGGCCGAGACGGAGGGCGACAGACTCGACCCGCGTGCGCTGGTAGGTGCTCAGGATGGCGCCGGCGCTGACGGCGTTGGCCTCTGGATGCTGGGCCATAACGTGCCGGAGCAGAGGAACCATGGACTCCGTCTCGTCCTGGGCAGTGGCCGCCTCCTCACCGGGAGCATAGTCGCGGGCACTCTGCACTGCGCCGCCCAGGATAGGCTGCCGGTAGAGGGGGATGCCGGTGGCAGCAGCATAAAGGGGGATGACCGCGTGCCCGACGGTCTGGTACATGAAGCTGTTCGAGTCCTCCTCGTCCTCGTCCTCATCGTCATCCACAACCTCGCCATCAGCGTCACCAGCTTGGCGTGGTTGTCGAGCCGGAGCAATCTCAACTACCCCTGTCGACGGCGGCCGTACACCGGTGGCGGCGGCGGTGCCGACATTGCTGCTGCTGGAGCCATCTTCTGCGCTCGGACGTGCTCGTTCCTCGTGCTCCCGTCTTGCCGGATGCAGATTAGCGAGGGCGACGACGCGGTGGCCCTGGGCCTGACAGTGAAGCAGGCTGAAGAAGCTGTCCTTGCCGCCGGAGACGAGGGCGATCACGTTCAGGCCACTGGTGGTGGTGCTGTCGGACGCCATGTCCGTGGGCCTGTCTGTGCCTGGCAGCCAAGGTTGTGCCTGTCAGTCTTGCCTGCCGACGGGGGGGAGATGACGGAGTGAGACAGATCGGCCAGGGGTGCTGATGTCTCTCTCTGTCTCTCTCCCCAAAAGAGAGAGCCAGCGAGCCGTAATAGGCAATGGGCAAAGGCGGCGTGAGGGTGGCACTCCTCCTCGGGCGCCTGGTGGGAGGGGAGGAGTTGGCCCACAAAGACAAGACACGGGTCGTTATCAGTTGTGGAGGAGGCCGTAGAGGTATGGAGTCTAGTAGAATGAGTGAGTCGGGCGGGTGTCAGTGAGAGAGTTTGAGGCTGGCTAGTGGGGTGCGCCCCCATTCATCGCTAAAGATTGTCAACCTCCACTTTGCTTTTTCCCTTCGCTCCTTCCCTCTGGGAGGAAACCACACACAACGTTGTGGACTACGATAGATACAGAACTGGCGGCTTCCCTGTCACCAAGGCGCCTTTAGTTCACCAGTCAATAAGTTAATTGGGTATTTAGTGTAGTTCATTAGTTACTTAGTACAGCACTAGACTAGCACGCAAGTCGATCCCATAACGCTCGGGGACCCTTTTTCTTCTCTTCCTTCCTTCCATCACCTTGGTTTGGAGCCGGTTTCTATTGCAGTGTCTCAGACTCTACAGTCTTCAGTCTTCCAACAGCAGAAAAGCGCAACTGCCGACGAAGCTATGGATTTCTGTGACAGATTGATGATTTGGATGGACAGCTAGCCCGAGATAGGCTCTCCAATTTTCGCTAGTTCGTCTTTCAGTTGCAGAGAGAAGAGGAGACGAGAAAAACTTTCACTGCGCTCAGACTCACGGCCATTGCTGCAGATGAATGATGATGGTAAGGTAAGGTAATTGCCAGTCCACCCGGGTGCGCACAGCGACAGGTCCCGAGATTTGGGGCCAGCCTGCAGACCCTCGCTCCTCGCACCCACGTCGCCCAGGCTCGCCAGGACCCAGGGACCTCAGGCCCAGGGGTGGGAAAACCCCAAGGAAACCCGACCCAAGTCCGCCACGACGGGACAGACACTAAAATGGAGATCGACAGGCATACATGGAGTATATGCACTAGGAGCTACGGTGTAAATGCAGCTCCCTCAATGTGGGAATAGCCCGCAATTGGGCTCAAAAGTCAAAGCACGCCTTCCTGGAAATGACGCTGATATGCCATTCGAGAGAGGCACACCACACATGCATCTCCACGCCGCTAGCAGCTATGGGGGGATTCTACTCTAGATATGCAGCAGGCGGACTAGCTTCAGGTACCGGTGGGGAGCAGAGCTCCTCAGAAGAGAGGTGGAGATTGGCCGAAGGCCTGTCGTCGAAGAAAGAGAAGACGATGGAACGGGGTATCGCCGAGCTAACTATCTGTCTGTCGGGTCTGACCAGCCACCCATCCACCCACCCACTCACATACGGAACGTGTCTGTCGCCGAGACTTGCTATGCAGTAGAGGCAGAAGGCACATGGAGAATGCCGTTGAAGACTGGGGCTAACGGGAACGACTACCATTATCTATGACCTGTAGCCAGATGGCGCGAGAACCGCCAATGCAGGTCTAAACAGTATCAATCAGTCTAGAGGATGGGGCTGAACATGGAAGTACCCTTCGTCCAGAGGTACATACATTGCCATTGCCATTGCCACTGCCATCCCCCGTTGATCTTCGTCTGTGATAACAGCCGGCGGCCCAGCTCTGCCTCCGGCGCTTGTTGGTTTTGTGTACTCGTAGGAGCAAGTGGGCTACGATGAGATAGCTGTCGTGCGGCCTCCACCCGCCATGGTGGTGCCTGCATCGCCGACATGTCACAGTGTAGATAGTCGGGTAGGGGTCGGAGACTTGCCAGTGTGTGTGACTCTGGGAGACGATTTGGCGAGCGGGTCGGAGGATTGACTGGCCATTGCTGGGTCGCCTGGCTTGTATGTAGTATTGCACAAGAGACTCGGCATGATCCAGAGGTCACAGGTTCCAAGTCCTAGTGGCTGCCATTGTGGTAGCCGTTCCATTGTGTCTAACGATTTGTACGAGACTTCAGAGGAAGGTAGTCACAGATAACAGATAACTGAGTTTGCCAAGTTTGAAAAAAAAAGACACATACATGCACGAGCAGATGCAAAAGATAAGGGAAGCATCAAGTTTTGGCAGCTTGGTAAAAAGTCTTTTGTTTGTTCAATTCGTTCCGAAAAAGCGTTTGATATTCTGACTGTACATGATTTTTGCGTTCGCCCGAGAAGGAGTTTTCTGGCTGTTGCATCTTTCTTTTCTGAGATAGTGGCCTGCACACACCCCATCCTATCGGATCGATCGAAGAGAGCATCTGCGATACGAGAACAGAGGAAGAAGCGAGAAAGGAAATAGTGAAGAAGAAGGATAAGAGATAAACACAAGAGGCATTCCAGTCTGTGTATGTAGTAGATGCGAGGTGGTGGAGACCTCACCGTGCCTTGCGGCCTTGGCGATGACTCTCCAACCCACCCACCACACACAACTGTATTCCTCAAATTGGGAATAGTTTTCTGGATTCCTGAGCGATGACGGCCGGACCTGCTTCCGCATGCTGTACAGATTACAACGAGCGTAAAGAACTGCAAAAGCCGCCAAAAAAGGGCAAAAAGGGGGTTTGTAAAAGGCCACTCTCCTCTCCTCCACATCATGATCTGTCTTGTGATAACAATGACTCCTAACACGCCACACCCTCCAAAAGACTTCCAATTTTGCCCTTGGCCTTTACCTCCCCCCATGCGGTTTTGAAGATGTGAAAAATCATCATGCAGTCTTGACAACGGGAACGCAACATAGGTGAATAATCTTTGGGAAAGGTTGTTGATACAGGAAGGGCAAGATGTAAATGCAGCACAGAAACAGGCTTGCAGCAACTTTTGGTATGATATGATCCTCGCGGGTGAAAAAGCTGTGTAATACCGCCGTCGTCATATAGCAGCCTGTGCCGGGAGAGATGATCCTTTTTAGACCCTAGGTGGATTGGCTTGGTCCGCATAAAACGGTAGCGGGGTGGGCCGGAGAGAAGAAGTTGTGTCATCAATGGTCGTGTCGGGCATTCAGTGTTGAGCAGAGTCGCCCACTGATAGTAGAAGAGTCTAAAAAGCAAAAAGAGAAGTAAAGAGCGAGAGGTCTTACTCAGCTCGCTTTCGCTTCTTCTTTCCGTGAGTGTCGCTGACGCCTTCCTCAGAAGACAGTTCGCTTGCACTCCCCGGAATCTCTGCGGCGACCTGGAAAAGGACCTTGCCAAATGTGTGGTACTCCTCACCACTAGCGGCAGCCGCTGCATGTGCATACATGTTAGGATGGCCATAGCTAGCAGCGGCGACAGCATCGACATCATCAATGAGGTTCATGACAATAGCGCCGGAGCCGTGGGTTCGGGCGTGCTGAGAGAGGTTGTCAGAGCGGGAAAACTTCTTGCCGCACTCCTGGCACTCAAAGGGCTTGTCCTGAGTGTGGAGGGAGCGGTAGTGCCTCTTCAGGTGCTCTTGTCGGCGGAAGCGACGGTTGCAGAGCTCGCAGACGAAGGTCTTTGACGGATCCTCAGTCAGTGACTGCTTGCGGCCACGGCGGTTGGCAGGTGCTGGGACGGGGTTCGAGTCGCCATTCTCAGCGCCCGATGAGCCATCGTCCGAGTTGTTGTCAGCATTACCATTGTCCTGGTTGCTTGGGGTCTGCTGCTCCGAGCTGCCAGAGTTGTCTGCGGCGACATTCATCTTGGGAGCAGCTGTGGCTGTGGTCTCCTGAGTCTTCTTGGCTCGCTTGTCGCGGTGGCAGTCACTCTCAGATGCGGAATCAGGAGGACTGGGCATGCAGCAACGATCGAAGGACTCGCTAGCGTCGAAATCCTCAAAGTCCTCGTCGCAAACGAAGCTCTCGTGGCCGAGGGAGATGGCGTCCGAGCTGGCGCGCGACCTAGAGGGCTGAGCGGCAGGAGACGAGGCACCTAGGTTGACAAGGCCGTTGACGAAGTCGTCGTCGGACTCGAGGTCAGAGAAATCGTCAAAGGACGGCAGGCTGTGCGGGTTGAAGTCAAAAGATGACGTGGTGGAGCTGTGCTGCTGGGAGTTGGCAGGGGCGGCCTGGGTCTTGAAGGCGTCACCCCTGAAGACAAACTTGTGCTCCTCGTCGTCACCAGGGCACAGGGTGGGGAGGGCAGCGTACTCGGGAGCCTGAGCGGGTGCGAGGGTCGAGTTGACAGTGCCGACGGTGAGGTTGCGCGGGTCGCAGAAGTCAACGTCGTGCTCCGAGGCGACAGAGCGTGCGTAGGGGGAGGGAGAGGGTGAGAGTGAAGGGCAGGAGGCTGTGGAAAGGAGCTCGCTAGCGTTGCTGGTGTTAAGCGAGACGAGCTTGCCTGGTTGTGCGGCAGCCTGAGACTGGAGGTACACTGCAGAGTCGGAAAGCTTTGGGTTAGCCCAGCCCCCTCAAAAAGGAAAAAAAAGCAACTGTATTTCTAGAACCTCCAACGCTGCACCGCCCCGCAAAAACTCTAGGCCCGGTGAAACGGCCAGCAAGTAAAGTCAATCCAGCTGAGACTGGACTCAAGTCGATGCAATTAAATCCCACCATCAAACATTGTCGAAAAGCAAGACAACACTGCTCATGTGATGGCTGCGGCTTTGTGATGGATACACATACACACAAGAACAGACCCCATTGCCATGGCAGGAGTGAAAATCACAGCAGTTGTGCGAGAGGCAGGCATAAGTAAATAAATAATGACTCACCAGGCGTCATGGGGGGTGATGCACAGCTGGACCAGTCCAACACAGGGAACTGCTCGGGTTGCTGCGACTGGAGTTCCTTCTTGATAGCGCCTTGGAAGCCATCCAGTCCCGAGAACATGGGGTTCATGGGAGTCGCCAGAACGTCGTAGCTGCCAGGGCTGCTGATGGCACTGCCAGACGAAGACAGCGGTGGCGTGGACGGGTAGTGCATGCCATCGGCGTCGCAAATCTCCGTCTCCAGCATGATCGTGGGTCTGTGGTGCGGCTGAGGCTGGGGAGAAGCGCGAGGCGTCAGCTGCGAGGGCACACTGGTCATTGCCTTGGGCTGGTACATGGGCGGCTGCGAGCAAGACGAGCTCGGTCTAGAGTAGATGGGCGTTGAAGGAAGCACCGGCACGACTGGGAACACTTGCATCTGCTGGTGCAGGTGAGGCGTGAAGTGGCCGTGTTGTCGGTTCTCTGGGTTGGGATCTGGGCTGTAGTAAAAAAAGGCCGGAGCCATAGTCTGGGATGCCATCATGGGTTCCATCTTGCTGTGTAAGTCGAGACTAGTCAGCCGGCTTGCTCCTTGCCGATACTGGCAACGTCTTCCAGGGAATTGGCACCAACCAGACTTGAAGTGTGATCTTTGAATTCGGATTTGGTTGATTGCTGTTGATTTATAAATTACGTATATTGTCGAGTGGTACTATACAAGTTCCTGTGTGTGAGAAAGTCGAGGCGGGTTGGCCTAAAGATGGTGTGTTCGGTTCGTTCTTGTTGTAAGGAATGGACAGAGCAGTCTTGATCAATAGATGCAAAGACTGTCTAGTAGCTGTGGGATGCTCGAGGAATAGTGTTGTACATGGGACTCGTCTGAAGATGCGTTCTTTTCTTCTGGTCTACCGTGGAAGATGTTGCATATGGAGCGTGGACGACGACAAGATAGAAGAGGGTCGGGGTCTCTGTCAGACAGTGTTATACTAAAGAAGGGAAGGAATGGACTCCAAAGCTCGAGGCCGCCAAAAAGAAAGAAGAACCGATATGTAAATGAAGAAGAATCAACAGTCCAAGTCGACCGATCTGCCGATCATGAGGTGAGAGGAGAACGAGCGTGGTGGAAGGGGACCCTGAGAGGATAAGTAGAAAAGCGTAGGGTTCTCTCTCTGTCCCCAAGAGATCAGCGCCATAGAGATAAAAGTCGTGGATGGCGTGGTGGCCGATAGGCACTGAGGTGTGGGCACCACCACCACCACCATGGGCCATAGGCCATGGGCCATGGACCAACCCACCATGCTTGTCTCACTTGAGCTGACAAGGGCTCGATGTACCAGGAAGAGTGGCCGTCGAGACGGCGTCGAACGCCCAACCCCTGTCTGCATCCATGTCTGGGGCAAGACGGAAACATCAGACGGGTGTGGTGGGCTGGGTGGGAGGATGGCGCAGCACTAGCCCGATTCTAATTCTGGAGACCAGCAGAAGCAGCACCAAGCACCAGAGACGCCGGAGGTACCGCAGAGCGATGGGTACATCTGCGTCCACTTGAGCCCAGCATCATCGTCCATGCCGGTGGAGCAACACGCCAGCACCAAGCAGGAGGAGTACAGGAACTAGTCAACTAACACATGCACCCATACGACACCTTGCAAAGTCCCAGTCCCAGTCCCTGGAAGGGCCTCCACCCGGGACACCTCCATCAAAGGTACCAGAGCAGCCAGTGAGCCAGCCTGCCGACAGATCAGGACGGACAGATCGCAGAAGAGGGCCATCCTGAGTGCTCCGTACTGTCATTAGTTGCCTCTTTGCTGCAGCCTGCAGAACGTTTGGACCTGGCTGGGGTGGACGGCCCTTTGGGGACAGGTGAGCCATGCGTGATGCACACTTCAGCTAGTTATTTTTTTCTTCTCATAAAATACCAAAAATGTGGTAGGGCCGGATGCATATCTCTTGCTCTTCTGGTCATAGACTGGCCAGCAGCTCTGTGTTGTGGAGTTGCGTTATCGTATTGCATGTGGTCATTGTGCAGAGTGAGGTGACAACGAGAACGAGTTGCCAACTTTGATACGAGGGACTTCGTGGAGCTCTCTTCCTTGTACGTACATGTCGTTCGTAATCTTGGATGAAAGCTACACAATACGGTACACTCGCTCGCCTGCCCACCCACCCGCCACTGTTCTTTCTGTTCCCTAGAGCCCATGGTCGACTTGTGAAATGTGCAAGCGCACACACATACACACACACACACACACACACGCACATAGTTCTTTTTATCTTGTCGGTCGGTGTCTAGGCAGAAACGGCTGTAGAGATGGTGGTGCATGCATAAAGCCGAGCGTATCGAGGGCGGTTGATGTGATAGGGCAGGACTCAGAAGAACCGCCGACCACACAATTTGCACAAAGCACCTTTCGCCATAGCACTTGACTATGAAGCGCTGTGCCGGCCTGCAACCTGGCACAACCATTCGCTGCTGTTCTCTGGTCACACCCACCAGGGCCTCCCGTCACCAACCAGTAGATTGTAGCACGCTCACCCTCGCCGGTAATGCAGGTACGAAACGCCGCCACCGATTGACCTTTCACAGGCGTTGCGCCGGTCGTGCTGATCAGTGATGGCACCCAACGCTCGATTTTTGCCCACACATGCATTAGATGTTTGCTCACCAGAGCTAGCACACAAGACCGCCGAGGTATATTCAGGATGATCATGCACGCGCAGGTGGCGCCAGAAGGCATCGATCTTCAGGCACTTGCCGCGACAGACCCGAGACGGCAAGCCTCATAGGCCCCATTCTCTTTTCCAATCGACACACTGTAGCGTAGCAGTGGGACGTGATGTTTGAAACATATCAATGGCGGTAGGAAAAACTCCCATAGCATTGAACATGATGACGGGGATCGCCCCCAGCAGCCTATCATGCCATAATCGAAGTCAACCAGGGAGGGAGAGCCACAGTTACCCAGGTATAGAATAATCCGGATACCTTCTAAGAATAATTCGAAGCAACTGCACTGTAAATTGCCCTGTGTTGGCTGCAGAGACAGGATAATTTTTGTTCACACATAGATTGTGTTCCAAATTGTGAACGTAACCCTGGCCCAATATTTTGCGTGCCACAACCTCTACACGACCCCCGAAAAAGGAAGACAGGTTGCAGAAATAGAAAAGAAACACTCCCTCAAAGGAGCACATTCAACCGCTTCGTCCATGCAGCAGTAGGAATGCAATTGGACATTCAAAGGACTAAGAATACGCCTTTCTTACCGTCCCCTGCGGTATGCGGGGATTGAGCAAAGCATGGATCGACTTGTTATCACTGGGTCATATCTGGCTTCGCAAGCACGATTACAGCGCCAGGTGTCTTAGGCACCGCCGGAGGTTGATGCCAAAGGGCAGGATTCGTAACCACGCCGTAGATACGGCGCAGCACAGTGGCCTTATCAACGACAGTTTGGATCCGCGTCTCGCCCGTAGTATGGCAAACTGTGTCGTTTGGCGGATTCTCTCCGGTGGCTGCACCAAGAGGTGCTGGGCTGCGCTGGCTGAGGCCTCTTTCCCGCGCTGCTAGTCGACACTTGTGCAGAAACAACGAAACACAAAAGGACAGTAGTCGAGCGACTGTGACGAGATGCGGCCATTCAGAGGCCAAGCACGACGTCTGGACACTGCGGGGGCAAGATCTAACGGACGAGTCGGGACGGCCAGTGACCCGAGAAGAGCCCCTCTAAGATGCAAGCACTTAAACCACACCGCGCCGTCGCACCAGTAGGAAGACGCCGTCGTCGCTGGTGCGTGACGGGGTTCCCTCAGGCGTCGCGCTTTGGCCATCCAGGCACTCATCGGCATCGCATACGCGCCGCTCGCTCGTAGTACACAGCCTTGGTGACGAGCTGCTCTTGACGCCGTTCCCTTTGGCAAAAGCGATACGCGTTACCTCTGCTTGCAGCTCGTTCGATCAAAGTTGAGTCAGTTGATGCCATGATTGTCAGCCCTAGGAAGTCAGCAAGAGCGGAGTGTTTCAGATCGCCCTTTGCTG
This sequence comes from Phaeoacremonium minimum UCRPA7, assembly GCF_000392275.1. Taxonomy (NCBI): domain Eukaryota; kingdom Fungi; phylum Ascomycota; class Sordariomycetes; order Togniniales; family Togniniaceae; genus Phaeoacremonium; species Phaeoacremonium minimum. Next base: position 44,264 of record NW_006921273.1, on the reverse strand, counting down.
GGTGAGTCTAGCTCCGCCTAGAGAGTCTCGCGGATCGTCTCTCGCATCCACCCACGGCAATTCATGGATTCCCTTGCGTGTCGAGTCTCTCCGCAGAAGCTAGTAGTGAGACCTCTTGCCACTCGGAAGAGGCGCCTAAGGAGCTCAGAAGAAAGCAGCAGCAGCGATGACGCCTTTACACGCTCGGGAAGTTGTAATCTGATCGGTCATACACAGTGAGTCGCGATATAACAGAAAGAATGTGAAGCATGTGGAGAATTCTATAGAGTCCACTCAGCATGGCGACAAAATACTGAGGCCCGAACCAACTTGCTCAGACGCCAGGTTGGTGTGGTAAAAACTTTTCGCTGTAAACAATGCTTTTTGCCGGAGATCGCACCTTCTCTTTTCACCACTGCTCCGTTGCCAAAGGCATGAACGATATATGCACGCCAGTAGCTTCTTTACGTGATATCACAAATTGTGAGTCTATCTACCCAGGCAGGTACACAATTTGGCTATGTCGTCACGAAATTCATCACGCGAGTTGGACGAAACATGCTCAATCGACATCTCCGCTATAAACCCTCAGCTACACCCAGCTACATCGGTGAGAACCGTCATCGATGATGGTTCTCATCAGAATATTGAGCCTGTCTGTCCTTTCACGACTGATCAGCAATTCCTCGGAATCTCAATCTAAGGGATTGAAAGTGTGCAACGACAGTCGAAACAACCCTGGGTTCTTTAGTTGCTCATTGGAAAATGGTATGACGCCACTCGGTCACTCCAAAGACTGTACTATGGATTTCTACAAGTGTAGTGGTCGCTCTGAGAAGTCAGCATGTGATCTGTCACCGAATCAAGATCCTACAGTGTTCTTAGATGCTGAAAGTCTTTTCGACCATCTCTCAGCCCCGCAAAAGCCTCGCAGACTGCATCTTATTGTTACCCAACCACATTTCTTATACGCCATTTCCGCTTCTACCGACCGTTTCATCACCCAAAGTGCAGTCACATATCACTGAAAGGTACTAGACACCATATTGGCCGGCTGTTGATCAATATCGTGCACTCCTCTGATCAGGATTTCCGGCTCGATACACGTCATTGGGTAATATAAGAGATGGCTGCAAAACTCAAGATCCCGCTCTTCCACGAGAGTGCTTAAGTTCTGCAGTTCAGACAATCAACTCGACGCACAACCGTCAAACTACGAGTTGGCCCATCACTTTCACCTCCAGGCTGATGGTACAGGGCTCCGAACTTCCTACAGGTCACAGGTCAATGAGGAAAGAAATCGCACTACATTAGCAAGTCCCCTTATTTGACATGCACCTAGTCAACCTGAGACGGATGGATTTGCATAAGAGGGTATGATTGCATTAAAGATATTGGAGCCACTCTTGACTTTTCCCGAAACGGGCTAAAGTGAGGTCGATGTGCTGCGCCATTATCGACCATGTAATTTTATTCAAGCGCACTACTTGTTCATTGGCCTGTATGGAAGTGGACGGACGACGCTCGGTTTCCTCTTGGATGCACGCAGCATTAACTTGCATAATCTCGCACAAGATGCTCTGTCTTTCAATTTTCTGCATAGTGTGCTTCAGAGCCGGTGGAGAATCCCAATCAGGAAGCTTGTCAGCACTGCGCTCTGACATGGGAACGAGCGACTTGGTCGTGGAAGCATTCCGACATGTTGGATGCACCTCTTGGCCCCCATCAAACCCTGGCCGCCAGTCTCTTGTAATTTTCATGCAACCCAGCATGGTAACAATGGGACTGACCGGCCAAACGGTCGCATGTACCCAAGCTAAGAGGTACTTCCGACGGCAACCAAAGTGGTACGACACTCTTTGGTACCTTGCAGTCAATCTACTGTGGTCCACACCTGCAGGCACCATGCAGGTACGGGATTTTTTCTATTGCTCAAAAAGTCGAAACTGTTGCTCATTGCGTATTTTACACTGCGTGGCTCGAGAAGTTATCGGTGGCTTACAAGCGCTTCGATTGCTGTCCCTTCACATGGTCCCTTAACGTGCTGAGAGCGAGCAGTGCTAGATCTGGCTCATATTCGATCATCTTCAAGCTCCGCCAGCCCCGTTAGAAAAGTGCTAAAGAACCGGCCACAGCGCAAATGATTTCTCAACTCCATCTGCCGTTATCTCGGGCATTGGCAGTGTCCACAGTAGTGGACCCCAACTAGGGACATTCACTCAGACTACATTGGATACATGCAACAGGGCACCCGAGGGAGGCAAAAGGTGGCTTGCATTTAACAAGGCTCCTGCGATGTCGCGGAACCGGCCCAGGCTCGCTGGCCCGGGACTCACGGTACAGACCAGCAAGCCTTACCACAAGGTGACTGGCTTGGCGTCTCTGACCGCGGTACCCAACGAGCAAAACGGACATGGTTCAATCATGGGCTAGCATGGAACCCTTCACTCCGCTTTCCCTCTTCCGGAGACTATCTACGCCTTTCTCGAGCATCAGTGGATTGGACAAGGATACTCCCAAAGGTGACAGGTGTGAATCCCATGGATTCTGGCCTCTACGAGTTCGCCACCATGGACTCGGGTCACGCAACATGGTAGTCGCTCGGGGAATGAGAATAGCGATTTCCAGCACGTTGGATCGGCTTAACCAGAAGTAGAATGCCATTCATCGAGTTCAAACGAGCCGAGAGGATCAGCTTGCCGACATGAGCAGAAAGATTCTCCTCTGGGTCTACACTGAGAAGCCCACCATGAGGTGATCAGGCGGCGCTACCCTTCATGCCACTCAGAATTGACCAATGTATTAACCTGATGGACTTCCGCCGGCCGTTCATACAAATGATGCATGGGGTCAAGTCAATACCATTTAACGCCAATGGCACTATTTGGATCGTCATCACGAACACCACTTTCGTGGTATCCAGATCCACCTCACATGCACGATGTCTGATGTCGTTTTTCACAGTCAGGACAAAGTATGAGAATGGAGCAATTGTGAGATTGTGGCAAAGCTTTTCAATGCAAGAGACATGCGCTAAGGTGTTCAACTCGGCGACATGCTATACTGAACCTGGCTGTCTTGTTTGATCCTCCATAATTACCAGGGAAGGAGAATTTTTGAGGGCTGGTTCTGACTGGGTAGAGGGCTGCTGAACCTGGTACGGACCGTTGTCTAACGGGCCGCGGATAGGTACCCGTGGTGGTCCCAACCAAGACTGATAAGGACGGAAAGCAGGGCCTAAACGGGTGAAGATGCCCGTAGCAGATTGATGCCCCAGATTCGCATAGCGGCGCATGTCTGAACCAGGGCCCTCGCCTCAAATTTCAAGCATCGGGCCAAACTTTTAGATATGAGCCAGGGTACGAACGAATTCTTTTGACGTGATTCTGGAACTACGAAGTCGCTAGGCACCCTGCAGTCTCTGGCTGTTCCCGACCCTCACTCTCGCACTCTCGGAATCCTTAGCATGATGAACAACCCTGCAACTGCAGGTCGCAGGTTTCCCCAACGGCGTCTTCGGGTCAGAAACGAGGCCTCGTTAAACACTCGACTGGGATTTGGGGGCGAAACAACTCTGTCTCATGCCAACACTTGTAGGAGGGTTGTGAGGGAACTTTGCAGACTACAGAGCAATATCGAAATCGGGCCTTTGAGCTAAGCTCTATGAATCCAAGGCCGCCCTCCGCAGGAATCTCCGTCCCCGCAGCCGGCTGACCGAAGTAGCGTTCTGTGCAGTATGTTACCTAACAATATCAGGTCAAAGTCTCTACTTAGTAGCGTAGAGGCATCAATACGTCAGGGACAAGGTGTCCACCTCATGGGAACTTCGCCGTCTGTGCGATATGGGTATCTTACCGAGCCTACGAACAAAACCCCAAACTATCAAGGGACCTGTTCCACGAGGGCTTGACAAAGTCTTCACGGGTCGCAAGTTACCGACGCAATAGTCTCGGACACTGTCGCTCGCACGTGGGGTTCACCGCACATGGCGTTTTCGGGGGGCATATTCCAGACGTCTTGGTCAGAGAGTAAAGTGTCGCTTAATGCCTAACATGTCATTGCTCCGTCCGAAAGCTACCACTTGCGCAGGTACACTAAAGTGATCAGCGAATGGGCGTTTCCCCGGGCCTAGTTGGACCCGCCTTCCAGTTCTCGAAGGTTTCAGGGGAGAACTAGACAGGTACCATCTTCATTAGAGGGCTCCATTTTTCACGCATGATACCAATTCCTCTAACCTATTCCAATTCCCCTCCGTGGCATCAACGTGCTATTGCAAAGTTTGGGTTCGGTACCTCGATCTCGATCGGACCGAAGGAATTCACTCATTGGAAACACCACACAGACATGATACAAGCTTGGACTAAGCCAGTAGAGTACGCATGTAGAAGGTGAGCTGGGACGTTGCACAGAAGTTGTGATTCTCAAGAGCCGCTTACAACTACTACGTCTGTGAGCAAAAAGCCTTAGGCCGGAGCACAAAGTCTCTACATGCTATCATGTCGTAGAGGTACTTGGGTGTTCAAGAGACCTTACTCTTCACATGTTTGTCAGTTGCGATCAAACGGTTTGTCCGGGGTCAAACTTATCATCATCATCATCCAAGAGATCTCCGGCTGATCTTTACGTAATTAGTCTAACATGATTTTAAACAGCGTTTTGTCTGTTCAACGGCCACCACACCAAGGCAGCTGCTCCCGTGACGTTACAGCTTCCACGTAACCACCTATAAGTTCCACAGAGAGAGATCTACTGAAATTTGCAGTCATTAAATCGCTATCTCGGCGTCCCCATGAAGTGGCCAGCATGATGGTGACCTCTGATAAGACATTCGTGGGGTGGAAATTAGCGATGGAAACGCCATGCATTCTATAGACCTTCTGGAAAGAATCTTAGTGCGGAGCGGCCAGTCACTGTTAGATACCGCACACCTGGGAGAATGACGGAATGTCTCAGTCATGCTGTTGCCTTTTATGCATCTCTGACCTGTCTCGAGCACGCAGATACGCCTCCATGCCAGAGGCTGGCTGTTATTTCTTGCTAGAGGACAAATCCGCCTCAGATCAGGTCACGAAAGCCAGGAAGCTCGGCGCATCGCGATGCGATCTGCTACGGACTTACGAGTCACTCTCCTTTCTTTTTCGCGAGAAATTTGCAACTGGTGGCTTCGATCAGAGACCATGCCGCGTGCCGGCAGCTAACGAGTGCTCGTTGCTTTTCCCGTTCAGAGACTTTTGACGTTCGGCCAACACCAGTGTCATCTTGGCAATAACAGCTGTACACCTCCGCCGGGGTAATATTTGTTAATT
>NW_006921273.1:0-38901 GCF_000392275.1 Phaeoacremonium minimum UCRPA7 | reverse complement strand
TTCGAAGCCTCAATCAGGTATTCTTAACCCTGGTTTTCTGGTATTTTCAACTCGCTAAAATAACGTTTATTACCCCTGGCGGAGGTGTACTATCACATTAGCCGCACTGCAGCAAATGCATTCCATTTGTCTGGTGTGATAGCAGCAACAGCAACACTTGCCTCTTCAAACGGCCAACACCGAAGCCAACACCAACTTGGAAACAACATGCTCTCACTAAGCAACATGGGATCTAGCAGTATCCCACTGACATCTCTGCCAAGAGTTTGCCCACGACTAGCTTGAGAAGCAATCGATAAGGGCCGTGTTCGTGGGGGAGATGCTGCCACCTTCTGTCACATTCCAGATAATGATTCTTGCAATTCCGACACGAAATGCATCTCGCCTGCACCTCTGGACATGAAACACACGCTATCATTCTGAGTTAGTGATGGCTGCATCTTTTGCTGCATTGGATCCCCTTCAGCACGCCAGACTTGGAAAGGGGTTGCATTTGCAGCTGCAGGTGCTCTCCTGTGCCAAAAGCACACCACCTGCAGAATGGTGCAGGACCTATCCTCCACATCTGCATCCTGCTGCAGTCATGTCTGTCCCGACTGAGTAGCCTGCATCTGGGAAATTCTCTATCTGGGGCAGACTTATTTTCTATCCAACGTACCCTCCATCTGACTTGGGAAGCCATTCGCCTGACGGCGTTCTGGGACGTTTACCCTAGCGATGTGCCACTGGGTTGAGGCTAAAGCACCGTCGCTTTGGACTTGCGTCTAAGGGCTCAAAGGCCTGACTTGCCGTTCGCGCCGATATCTCATGTGAAGCCGACTTTTTAGACTGGTGACCGACTGGCCGTAGCTTTCGCTTGGATGCTTGCCTATCCTGTCTTGTTTCTTCTTCCCAACCTCCCTCCGCGGATTCAAAACGTAGTCCCCAGTGTCCTTTTGCTTTTTTGCTCTTGCAATACGCCCGTTTGCATCTTGGTCAACCAACAGGAGGCCTACCATGGATGCTCGGCCGGGATCCCGCGAATCATGCCGTGAACCATGAATATCCCTTTCCGTTCTTCTTGCTCTTACGCGTTGCGTGCTTCCAAGGCACCTCGCACGCATGTGCCGCACACACGTACAGTACATTACATACATGCATACCTAGATTCCTGCAGGCACGGGTTTAATTCTTGACTAGATGAGGGGAGGGTGCTCAGCCACCATAGTTGATGCTGGTGGGTCCGTCCGCTTTACTATCGATAGTCCTTGCTGCGGGCTTTACGATGCATCAAGTCTCTTCTTTGACGCATACTTAGCCCATGCCGCGTAACAGAGCTCCACCTATTACGATGGTCAAGGCAAGCGAATGGGCCGACCAAAAAGAAATATTCGTGATGGAGGTTCTGTCGACGTCAGGGGGCCCAGGACACTCCCGCCCTACAAGTGTCGGTGCCATTCGCAGCTTTCGGTGTCCTGAGTCTGGCTATCTGAAGCGAGGCCTGCCTTCCCGTCTGGAGGATCACTTGCATGGTTTTCGGTGTCCCCTGATCCATACTGACTGTGCATATCACACGCGTTGAGTGTATAATTGGGATCAGAGGACAGTCCTAAGTCATCCCAGGCGTTATCTGGACAGGCCATCTTCGACTACAAGAGACTGGGCTGCTGGATTGCCGTACCTTTCCTCATGGCGCCAGCGAACCCCTCACTGATCCGCTCATGCGATCATCTTCCCTAGGCTTCTAGTTTCCTTATCACGTCGCTCTTATGCTGCTCGGTGCTATCCACACTTGTTTCACACTTTCTCGTCTCCGGTCCTTTTTGGCGATGCAAGGCGACCCTCCAGGAAGGACGACTAGCTGCAGGGCTACCACCTGCTTAGTGAGTATACGGTAGCTACCAGTGTGGTGGGTGGTCGCATGGAATGTCCAAGTGGACCGCCCGGCGTCCTTCCGACCCCGCAAAGACCTGCTTGCTGCCCCCGCAGCCAGCGATAGGGAAGCTTGCCTGACTGCCTGTCAATCTTTGTGACTGGGGGGTGTGTGTCTTCCAGAGCTTCCGAAAAGAAACACCGTTGCAACAATAGAATCTTGGGCCTCCTGGCTGATCCCGCTGCTCGGTCTATCAGCGGATCAGAAGTGCCGGGTCCTCCCTGCTGATCGCATGTGAGACCTCTTCCTGTCCTGGGGAGAGATCTGGAGCTGGAGGGGCGAGAAGGCATGGAGGGGGGGTATAGAGCACGGCCTTAACGTTAGTCGACGAAAAGTGCTTGCAGCTCGATGGGAGGTCTGTTCTCCTCGACACCTGACATACAAACCAGACCGAAGCGGGCAGATATCTGTGCAGGTTTTGTTTTCGCCGATGCACGCGGTAGCCGAGCCGGTCTCTTGCCGGAGCATACGCCTGACACGGAATATCTTGCAGCTTTTTCGTGCTTCGTCTGCGGAGCCGATACAGCTCGTCAGGCAAGGTCTACCTATATCGCTGTCCAGATATGCGTCTACATCGCTCGCTCCTGCTGGATTACTCGTCTGCTTACTGTGAGATTCAGGGAGCCTCGAACACCTTTGGATGCCGGTGTTAGTATTGCAGGTTGCTTGGACCTTTTCGACAGAGTCATTGGACTGCATGCTTCACTCATTACCCTCAAGAGAGGTCATGGCGTATTGATATGTGCGTTCACTTTGTCGGCACATGATTGTAAACCTAGCACATGGCTTGCTCGCTTTCTCATGTCTGAAGACCAATTCAGAAAGGTGTTGCTCTCTTTACTAGCGTTTGTCGTAGATTTGAATGCACATTACCCCTATTCGATCTGCCACTCAGGGGCCTCAATTCTATCACAGTAAGAGATGAAGAATCGCAAAATCGCTCACTAAGTCTGTCTTTTGAGTGAGATTTCCTTCTGAAACCATGGTCTAAAGACTTCCATGACGATGTCTACCCTCCATGTTGGAACAGGCTGTGCTCAAAGTTCTGTAGCTGATTCTATCCACTTGGCTCCTTTCTTGCGTTGACCTCATCCGCCCGTTGCACACACTCCTCCAGGACTTTCCAGAACATCGGAATATCTAGGCCTCTAGGTATCCGTACACCCTCCTCGCCCTCGGGCAGAGGTGTGGCAATGGTTCTTCCTGTCTCCGCTCCGGCGAAAGCTTCCTCTGTCGTCCCTTCTGTCACAACTTTGACTGCGAAGCGTTCTCGCTTCTGTACTGGTGCCAGCTCGGCGCCCTGTACGTCGTAGTCGTAGAAGGGGATCTCCCACTCCGTGCCGGTTAGCACAGCTGCGACTGCCAAAGGATCATGTAGAGGCGGCCCCTCGATGATGCCAAAGACATCCCTGTAAATCAGATTAAAAGACTATCCAGATACAGTAGATAAGGGCATCACTAACTTGTATGTCGTTGCAAAGAAGGTGAGAAGCTCAACCAGCATTGTTCGTAAAGTCGTCTTGCCCTTCCCATCTTCTGTCTTGACGCCGTTCTCTCCATACAACATCAGTTCCTGGATGTCCTTGCGCGCTAGCACCAAGTGCGTAAGGTCCAGCGGAATGAGCGTCGTCTTTGCAGCCAGTGCCTTGTCATCGAAGATGGATGCTGCTGCCTCGGGGTCCACGAAGATGTTGAACTCGGCGAATTGTGTCCAGTTGCCAATGCGGGCCACATTGTCAACGACACCGTAGACGGCAGTCGTGAATCCGCCGCCAATTGCGCCTCCCATGATAGATAGACCCTTGATATGGCCGACAAGATCCGGGTGCGCTGCGAACAGCATGGCCACGTTAGTCATTGATCCCGTAGCAACAAGCCATGCTGTGCCAGCCGGCTCCGCCTTGAGAGCCTTAGCTATGGAGTCGACGGCGGAGACATCCCGGATTGCCGGCGTCAGGGGCCGAGGCAGGAGGTCAGTACCGTCGAGGCCGGACTCGCCGTGGATGTCGGTCGGCGCATGCATTCCGGGACGAACTATTGGCTTAGGCGAGCCGACGTACACCGGAATCTCATCTTGCTTGCCGATGGCCGTGAGAAGTGAAGTAGCATTCCATGTTGTTTTCCTAATGACATCTTATCAGTGACTTGAATGAACAAAGAAGCGGCTAGAGGCCGGCTGCACAGCATATGAAGCATGACGTACTCTAACGATGCATTTCCGAAGACTGTTGAAATTCCCAGGAGCCTGATGCCTGGGTGATAAGCAGCTAGGAGGATCGCGAATGCATCCTGTATCCGTTCGATTAGCGAGGAGGCCTTAGATGAATTTGCTTGCTGGCGGTGAAGAACCGCCTCAACGACCCAGCCGGCCACGTCGACCCTCGACACACTTGAGGCCTGTCATGTCTGATGTCGATGAGACAATCGGCCTTCCGGTTACGGAGTTGCATTCCGTGAAAAGCTTGTCTAACTTACATCGTGACCAGGGTCGCAATCCAGCCAGAGTGGGATTCTGTTATCCGTCATCTCTGCAAGCACGCAATGCTAATTCGACGTAGAGAAGCCCAAATATGATGTCTCTGTTAGCTATGCAACACCAAACGAACAATTTGTCAAGAAGCTCCCTTGTTTTGCACTACCGGAAGTTGTCTTGGTATCCGTAACCGGATCTTTGGAAAGGTCGGAAGGCGCCGTTTATCTTTTCCAGCCCACTTTACGTTACTATTCAGCTAGCTGACTGTCCGATTAAGTGCGAGGAAACAGCAACCCGCCAATATCATCATCACATACACTTCGGACTCAGTCTTAGTGGGTGAGATTATACGAATGACAGATCACTGGTTCGATGGCTATTGGGGGTTCACGAAATTGGGGGCGATTGAATGATGGGCTCTTCAGCCATATTTGACTTCTGTTGTCAGAAGCACTGGCTTGGCGCGTTTATCTCAGGACCCTGCAGCTTTCCGCTTCTCCATGACTTTTAGTACGTCGGCTGCGCTATTCACATCGCCTTTACGCTTTTTGGGACCTCTTTTCCGTTTCGACTTGCCCGCACCTCCGTGGCCGTCGTCGTCGTCGTCGCCCCAAGCCGAAAGCTTGACCTTCGTCTCTTCTAGGTCTTCTTCGTCAGCTAGCCTATTTGTACCAAAGCCCATGTCTAGATCCTCATCATCGCGTTCACTGCTCTGTAGCATCTTCTTGAGACGCTCTTTCCTCGCCGCTTCTTGCTCTTCCTCCTCAGATTTAGCAGCGGCATTGAGTGTCTTTGCCTTCTTTAATGCTGCAAGGACGCTCGGGTCGTTCAGAGCAGAAGCTCTGCCTGACTCCTCAGAAACCAAGGCAGTCTTTGAATCTTTGAAGTAGTTCCGGGATTGTGCCGGGAGTTGTGGCTTCGGCGGTGGCGCCATCTCCTTTGATGGTAGATCTTCTGCAATCTCGCCCTCGCTCTCTGGGGACTGCTCCTTCGTAGCTTTTGTCCTGAGCTTTGCATCTTCCTCCTCCGATTCATCGCTGTCGTCTGATCCGGAGGCGAGTCCAGCCAGTGGATCGTAATCTGACTCCACATCAGAGAATACATGAACCTCCTTCTCGTCCTCCTCTTCTTGCTGTTGCTTCTGCTTGTAGAAATCTGGTACCTCCATCCCGAGAGGCTTTGCAGTAGGATCTGGTTTGAAGGCCTCACGCTCTTGGGTCGTTTCCGTGGCAACTTTGCGGACCTTGCGCTTCTCATTACCATCCTCATCGATTATAATAAGGACATCTCGACCTTTGCTGTCGCGCTCTATCCTCGTCCCGGGCTCCTTTTTAGCTCCAATCTTCTTGAAACGACCACCGAGAGCGGACTCTTCCTTAGCCTTGGCTGCCTCTCGAGCTGCTTTCAACTCGGCCAGAATCTGGTCCCGTGTCCTCTTCTTGCCTGGAACTAGGGATGTCGTTGCTAATTGACCTTTCTTCTTAGCCTTTTCCTTAGTGATGGCAGTGACTTCCTTGTCCTCAAGTTCTTCAAATGCATCATCCCCGTCTTCCGTAGGCTCTGCCTCGTCTTCAGTTAGGGGATCGGGTTCCGGTTGCTTATCTTCAGGCTTAGGCTCGCTGTAGACATCTTCGCCTTTTCGTATCCTCTCTAGCAGCTTGAAGTCCAGGCCCTTGACAAGGTGTGTGCTTGAGAGATCACCGCCGGCGATCTGGTTTCGCATTTTGTCGAATGTTTCTTGGTCTATTTCCTCCTTCTTCAACGACTCTTCAAGGGCCTTGATTCGCGCGGCTCGTTCGTCTTCTTCCTCCGAGTCGCGTTGCTTCGCCCGGTCGACGTAACCCTCGCCAAATTTGCTACCTTTCGGGGCTGCAGAGCGGAATTTCTTCTGCGGCCGGTCGCCTTGGTTTCTCTCGGCAAGTTGGCGTGCGAATTCATTGTGTCTTGTGCCTGCGACTGATCGCCTCGTAAGAGTTAGCAATATGCTAGTAGCTCGAGAAGTAAAGGTGCAACTCACGGTGTCATGGGAATGCTGGACTTCTGTCGAGATCCCAAGGCCGCTGCACTGGCCTCAAAACCGCTGGGGGTGGCCGATGTGGCATTCTTCTGTCCATCTGGCGACTTGGCCGAGTTCGCCAGGATCAGTCTGCGGAACTGGTCGTTATTCATCTCCTGCCCGTGGCGCTACCAAGCGCAAGGATGTATTTGGAGATCCAAGAATTAAACGTGGTTCAGCCTTGCACCTGAGGCTAAAGCTTATCTGGTGCCTGGTGCAGCTAGGTACTTTAAGGGTGATTAAAACTCTATCACGTGAAGGCGCGCCTTTCGCGTCGCATCCCGCACCTTACGTCACCCGCTCCTCGCGCCTGACGGCAAAAAGTTAGAATTGCGACAAGCCTGAAGGCTTGCTTACGGTCGGCCGGTATTGACTCAAAAGCATCGCGGTAAAAGCGGACTCTAGAGAATCAGAGCCTGTCGATATTTTATCCGTCGAAAACCAGTCGCAGCAATGCCATCAGCCAACTTTTGAGGCAACTCTCCGCATCTGAAACCTCGCAGCGTTTGTAGATGGGGAGCCGTTTGGAGAAAAACTCGGGCGCGGTGCGCAAGCGCATTGAAGGACATACTTTCTCCGATGAAGCCGGAGAGGAGTACGAGCCTAGCGCCTTCGGTGGGTTTAACGACTACTTCAGACGCAAGAAGATCAAGCTGCAGAACCTCGACGCGGAGTTGCGCGCTGCATCCGATGACAAGCCACCTATCTTCAAAGGCGTGGTGGCACATGTGTCTGGATACACCCAACCGCCGCTTCATATTCTCCACAAAGAGCTCGTCCAACATGGCGCAGGCTTTCTGCAATATCTAGACTCTAAGACCATGGCGACTCATATTATTGCGTCGTCCTTGCCCCCGAAAAAGACCGTCGATTTCAACAAATATAGAATCGTTAAGCCAGCGTGGGTGATGGAGTCGATACAAGCAGGTCGGATGCTCCCGTGGTCAGATTACAGGGTGATCGATGAAGGACCGCGGCAGAAGATCATCAAATTCGATGATGGAAAGATGGGCACACAGACAGGTTCCCAGCGTCAGGGATACAGAGAGCAGACGCAAAACAGCTTTTATACAGCTCAGTTCAAAAGCTCGCAAAGTCCGGCAACCAGAACAAGTCACAGTAGCCCATCAACTTTCCACAATGCTACCCCATCAAGACTGAAAGCCATCGAAAGCATCGAGGATGATGACGGTACTCAAGAGATCCTTGAGATGACTGATGACAAACGAGAGATATCCAACAAGATGGGGCCACCACCGCTTCGCACTTCGCAAGCAAGCGATGATTATGGACTTGCAGAACTCGATAACATCGACCTTGCAGAGTTAACAGCTGAGGGTGATGACGAGCCAGTCTTTGAGCAATCTGAGCCGTTGGATGTAAACAGTACTCATATGGACGAGAGTCCATCAAAAAAGCCGATGACTTCTGAAGAACATAACGCATTACTTCTCTCTGATCCACATGTACGCAAATCTTCCAGTGCTAACCCGGATTTCCTGAAACAGTTCTATTCTGAAAGCCGGCTTCACCATTTGTCAACCTGGAAGTCAGAGCTCAAGTCCAAGATGCAGAAGCTTGCGGCAGAGAAGGGCGCAGCACCGAAGGTCGTCAAGCGCAAGCCAGGTGCCCGCCGATACATCATGCATGTCGATTTTGACAGCTTCTTCTGTGCCGTGTCTCTGAAGAGTGCACCGGACTATGTGGACAAACCTGCTGTTGTCGCACATGGTAGTGGTACTGGTTCAGAAATCGCGTCGTGCAACTATCCAGCCAGAAAATTCGGGATCAAGAATGGCATGTGGATGAAGAAGGCTCTGGAATTATGTCCTGATTTGAAGATCCTACCGTATGATTTCCCAGCGTACGAAGAAGCCAGCAGGCTCTTCTACGAGTCGATACTGGAGGCTGGTGGAGTCGTGCAGAGCGTAAGCGTGGACGAAGCTCTCGTCGACATAACGTCTCTGGTCCTTGCAGCAGCCAACTCAGAAGGGCACGGCGTCGATGAGGGTAGCATCTGGAGAGAACAGGAGAAAGCCGATGGTATCGCGTCGAGCCTGCGACAGCAAATTAAGCTGAGAACCGGTTGTCATGTATCGGTTGGAATTGGAGCCAATATTCTGCAGGCAAAAGTCGCACTACGAAAGGCTAAGCCCGCTGGTCAATATCAGATCAAGCCCGAAGATGTCTTGGATATTCTAGGAGAATTAAAAGTCGACGATCTGCCAGGTGTCGCCTATAGTATAAGCGGAAAACTGGAAGAAATCGGAGTTAAACTGGTCAAAGACATTCGGGATGTTTCCAAAGAACGGCTCACATCTGTGCTGGGGCCAAAGACAGGCGAGAAGCTGTGGGAATACTCTCGAGGCATAGATCGAACTGAGGTTGGTGACCAACCCATTCGAAAGTCTGTGTCGGCAGAGATCAATTGGGGCATTCGATTCATTAATCAGCAAGAGGCAGAGGAGTTTGTGATGAATCTTTGCAAGGAGCTGGAGCGGCGTTTGCTGAATGAAGGGGTCAAAGGCACACATCTAACTATGAAGATAATGAGACGGTCACTGGATGCCCCCTTGGATCCACCCAAGCATCTTGGGCATGGAAAGTGCGACACCTTCAACAAAAGCAAGGTCTTTGGCGTTGCCACTCACGATGCCGTGGTTATCGGAAAGGAGGCGGTCTCCATTCTTCGGTCTTTCAGTTTCAGTCCAGGAGATCTTCGAGGTATCGGCATCCAGATGCAGAAACTTGAGCCGATCAAATCCTCGACCTCTGCTCCGGACGGGAGTCAGAAGCGGCTGAACTTTGGAACATTTGCAACGGGTGCTCTCTCGAAGAAGCCAACCACAGATCCGATCGAGGAGTTCGCTAGATTTGAGAGGTCAAAAACCGGACCAGGTCGCGACATGTCTGCCGATCCCATCGCAGAGGACCCCCTTACCCCTCGAAAGCCTAGATCATCCATACACCCTGCACTCGCGTTAGCACGAGCCAACGAAGCAGATGCCAAGGCGAACACACCCTTGAACTTGGCTGGGACGCAATTCATCATACCATCAAATCCTGATCCTAGTGTGCTTGCTGAATTACCCAATGATATTCGCAGCCGTCTGATGGCACAGCAACGCAAAGCGTCTCCCGCCTCGCGAGAAATATCGCCAAGTGTGCAAAGCAAGTCTCGGACGCAAAGCCCAGCTTTGCCCGATGAGATCCCCCCTGATATTGACCCTGAAGTGTTCAATGCACTGCCAGAAGATATGAAAGCAGAGGTCTTTGCTCAATATGGACATCGTCGGGGGCAAAGCCTTCTTCCCCAATCGCCTCGCAAGGATCGCGTGATCAACCGTCCGGGGAAGAAGCTCACGCCAACCAAGAAGGGTCTTAGGGGCATGTGGAGCAGAGGAAAGGAAAGGCAGCATGACGCTGACTCTAATTTATTGCAAACAAACTTTGTTACCGCGAAAGGTCGAGTGGTGGATAGTGCGGTACGAGATGTGGCAGAAGATATAGAAGAGCTGGACCCGGATTTTCTTGCTGAACTACCAGAGGAGGTCCGGCGAGAGGTGATTGCAGACCACCGTCGACAACGGATGAATCAGCGAGGAGGGCTCAATTTTCAAGCGCCGCAGCGGCGACGCCGTGGCGATGGCGATGGTGGCCCGTTAACCGGCCAGATGAAGATCCACTTTCCCTTGAAGCCAGCCAAGATCGCGTTCACCAACTCGTCCCTGTCCTCGGTCCAGGAGGTCAAGGACATGCTCAATGCATGGTATCGGGAGACGAAAGACGAAGGCCCGCACAAGGATGACGTAGAGGTCTTTGAGAAATACCTGGCGAGGGTGATCGTAGACGAAAGGGACATGGAGAAGGTGCGGAAGCTTGTTACCTGGCTCGACTGGATCATTAAAGACGATGAGATCGAGGGCCGGGGCAAGCGGAGCTGGCAGAGCGCGGTAGAAGATATCAAAGGCGCCGTCCAGGAGGCCGTACAGGCCAGAGGATTGGGCGGGATCAGCTTGTGATTATGCCATCTTGCATATAACCTCCAATGGCTTGGGTCCCATCTTAGAGTCTGGGTAGATATCATGTTCACGACGCGAATGAATAACGAATAATAATCATGTCTCCTTTGGCTTTCTAGAATCCGTTCAACGAGAAACAATTATTCCAACCGTTGAAAACGCCCTCCCAATAAATGTCAAGTTGTTCTAACAAGAACCCGACCCTTGGGTATCTAGATCCTTCGCTCTGGATTATATAGGTAGTATAGACATCTATGTGACAAGCGTTCCGTAACATAATAGAACGGTCCGGGTGAGACCGGACGGCGTTAGAAAAGGTTGAAGGCCGTTGCTGCGGCCAGGAATAACAACAGAATTCCTGGCATGGCCTTCATGGATGCAGCTCCCCCAAGCGCATATACCTGTCGAACAAAACGTCAGCACATGTGTCTAGCCACTATAACTTGCCAACGACAACGGCAGAACCAAAAACTTACCGTCAGCTTCAGCGTGCCTCCGCACGTCTGCGTCTGGTTGCCGTCGCAGCCCAGATCGCACTCATTATCCGCAAACTTGACAGACAGCCCGCTGATGTGCTGTGCGCACCAGCACTCGCGGGAGTATTCGATGCCGGCGTACGTGTAGGTCACGGACCCGCTCCCGCAGTAATCCAGGCACATCGGCACCGTCATGTTGCCTATGCCGATCATATGAATGCCGCCGCTGAGGGCACGGTCGCCGTTCGTGCCCGAGATGCCCGTCGTCTCGTTATAGCAGCCCTCGTAGACATACTTGGTGGAGGAGGCATTGTAGATGGTTGGTTCGGGCCGCTGCGCCAGGGAGAGCGTGGGAAAGAGCGCGGTAAGCAGCAGGGTGACTAGCATCGTGGTGAGCCCGGAGAGTGCGCCGGTTATACCGAAGTGTTGGCGAGACATTGTGTGTGTGTCTGAAGCCTGCTCGAAGAGCAAAACAAAGAGTGACTAAGGCGCTGGAGACCCGAGAGAGTGACTCCTGTCGAAATTGATGTGTCTAGCAAGTCGACAGTAAGAGAATTGTCTTCGTGTATATCGCGCACGTAATATGTAGGAACACAGTATTGAGGCCCCCCCAAATGTCGCTGTCCGCGCAAAGGAAGCTTTCGTCGCGTCGGTGCTGCGGATGGCGGGTGTCTTGAGACGAGCCGAAGCCTTTATACCAAGTCCCGCGTTCCGCTTGAGGAACCGGCCGCAATTGTTGAAGACCCCACGAGGCACAGATTCAAGGGGACGGCGACCAGGATGGTGTGGGCAGCGACGGGGGAAGGATTTCAAGATGCATCTGTCAGCGCAGCCGCACCAGACCACCACCAGAGCAAACTCAGACCCTTGAACAGAGCCTGATGCAACAATCCGATAGTGCGATCTGGGCCACAACTCGGACAAGGGTGCCTGTTGAGAGTGTGGTACTATGGTGGAGTGGGCTGTCGATAAGGCTGCTGCTATCTGCAACCCGGGAGAGGCGGAGCGACACGCAGCGTGAGCAAAACGGTGCAGGAGTTGCAGGAAGCTGCAGATATATTGGCAGTTGAGCCGAGCTGGGACAAGAACAGCTCATCAATGGAGGGCAAGAAGACAGTCTGCTTATCACGGCTGGCCGTCTGTCAACCGAGTGAACAGCCTTTCCATTGTGCCTGAGAAGAGTTGTCTAGTCTAATCATATCAATCAATGCAATGCTTCTTTACAAGCATACATCTTGAAGTTAAAAAAAAGAGTTAGAGAGTTCTACTTTCCGCCGGGCCAGCCGCTACTTCACGCCGCGTTTCGAAGAACACGCTGTGATTCGTTCTGGCTTCCACATGGCGCATTCTGGTAATTTCGCGCTTCTGCAGGGCCGCAAGGTCTGGAAAGGCCCGTCACTCGGGTGGTGGGTGTAAGTGTTAGTGTTGGGATTGGTATTGCTGCAAGCCTTGCACGGTCCTTTACTTCGAGCCATTGGTCAAGGTATCTCATGTCTTATGACTTGTGACTTTGGTGCTACTTCATCGTAACCCCAGATCTTGTCCTTGGGATCGGGTTCGTATGACGCTACACGAATGAAGAATGCATATGGTTCTTTGGTACTGAAGTCTCCCTTGTAGCAGCTGCATGCAGACAAGACTCGACAATTCGCCGCCTTAGTATCCAGAGAGGTCTCAGATGAGGCTGTGTCCAATGCCCATCGACTTCTATCTCAAAGCGGTAACTCCATATGGACGCGGAACATCCCAAGTCGTCCAGTTTGTGGGAGCTATTTTAGAGCTCAGTTCTCGTCAGCAATTAGTCTGGCCCAGTGGAGGCCATCGTTGCATTGCAACGTCTGCCAAAAGAGCCCCATTCGTTGCCCAAGTTTCTCATCGCCGCGGCCGACCCTTGTCGACTGTTTGGATGGGCAACTGATATTCCAATCGAGATATGATTGACGTGGATCCCAATGGAGCTTCATGCTTAGCGACCCCATAAGCCGTTTGATGAGTTCGAGGTATTAACTTCCCCGATCGACTTACCCAACTTACCGAATCCCTGGTGGCCAGAGCTTCTTGCCTTGAGGTATGCGGTCAGCACTCAACCTGGCAGCTCTTAACCCACATGCGTTTGCTGTTAAAGTACCCGATGTCAGCATTGAAAGCCTATTTGAAGGTTGCCCAGCAGTAGTCACGACACGACATGACAGGATGGTTCAAGAGATGACTCGATGTGTCATGCAAGTGTTTATTGGTTGTCATTTCAAGGCTTCAGCCTATCCAAGAGGGATATCGACCCCTTGGCGTGAGCTGCGATCGCTTTTTGATATGTAGTGTACATGGAGTGCTCATGTCCCCGAAGTTATTTTGTTCATTTAGGCCTGTCTAGGCGTTCCTGCTCATGCCCCAGCTTCCTACCAGGGCCATCGCTTTTTCATCCCCGTCCGCTACCCTATCATCCTTCAGCGCGGCCGCCAGGCATCTCCAGGGATCCCGACTGCCTCCCCACTTGAGCAGGTTCTCTTTCAACTGCTCCCCATTCTCTCTATTTATGGCACCTTCTTGTTGCCCTGACGAGAAAACCACTCGCCATACCCGCTCGGCGAGCACCCGGTCAAAAAGATAGCTGTAGTATGTGCTACCATAGCCGAACAAATGCCCAAAGAAGCCTTGCCACCTTGTCCCTGGTGGGTCAGCGGGGATATTCCCGAACTGCAGTTGTAGATTGCGGAACACGTCTGTAGAGTTGAAGGATGGGTCCGCTGCTGACGCCGAATGATATTTCTGATCAAGCATAGCTAGGATGATCTGGTTTTCTGTGTCTGATCCCTCGAACCTCCTCGACTGCTTTAATCTCTCGGCGACAGCCTCATAGTCTAGGGGTTCATCGGTCTCATAATGGCGAGCAAACAGGCTCAGCACAGTGGGATCAGCGGCAAAATGTTCCATTAGGGTTGATGGAAGCTCTGCTAGATCAGTGGCGCATCTGGTTCCTGCCACGTTCTGGAGGGATGTCCGTGCCAGGATGGAATGAATTGCATGGCCCATTTCATGGAACAGCGTTTCCATCTGGAAGTATGTGAGGAAAGCAGGCTTGACGCCCGCGGTCTCGCTTTGCGGGAAGTCGCAGACGAGGGCAATGGTTGGTAATTGCTTCAGCACACCGCTGCTTCGAGAGAGTGACATTCCATCGTTCGCCGCATCTTCGGGCGAAGCGAAGTTAGGCATGTCCCCTGACTCCTGCATTGCATTGGCTGCCTCGGCAATCTCTCCTTCTGATATCTCTCGGGAGCACCTAACTGTGAAGTGCGCTGGGTTCGGCGATTTGTCTTCTCGATAAAAGAGGTCGCAGTACAGAACTGCGACATGACCGTCCGTATCTGAGATCACATCGAGTCTCCTTACGTCAGAATGCCACGTCTCACCTGGCGCGGTCTCCTTGGGCACGAGTCGTATGCCATATAGCCGAGTGAACAACCTCGACAGACCTTGCATTATCGTCCCGAGCGAGAAATATGCTGACAGGAAGTCATCGTGCCGCTGCCTCGACCTCATCGAGTCTCGAATCATGCTCATATAGTAATCCTTATCCCATGCATTTATGACAGCTGCGGAGCTGTGCTGATAGTGTCGTTTCTGGCTTGCCAGGTCATCCATCTCTTGCCGCACAATAGGGGCATTCTTCTTGACGAGTCCCTGAAGAAATTTCTCGACGGCCTCTGGCGACTTCGCCATCATCCTGTCTCGAAGAGTCATGTGTCCATAACTCTCGAATCCCGCCAGTTCGGCAAGGTCGGCGCGTAACCTGAGCAACGTCTCAAGATGTCGTACTGATCTGCTCGATGCTGTGCGTGAGGCGTAGTAGATCGATTTCCGGGTATCTTCATCGAAGACGCTCCGGAGTGCAACGGCGGCTTCTGAACTCATGCTATGAAGATAAATCGAGCCCTTCCGGGTCAGCCGTCGCGCAATCACTGGGTTCATTCCTTGAAACTTGCTCGAGGGCAAGACAATCATGGACTGCTCCGGTGCCATCTCATCCACAAACCTAGAGCCCACCTCGCTAATCTGTTGCGATAACTCGACAAAACGATCCCGCGACCTCTGTGGTAGGTTGACAGCCGATTTCATGAAATCAAGTTTGAGCATTTGCGCCACTGTCATCTCCTCCTCGGACCACGAGGCCGTGACCTCAGGAGTATCCATTGCCTTGCCCAGCTGTTCATTTAGACCCGTAGTCGTATTCAATTGGTTCATGTACTGGTAGACAATCGACCAAGCTTCGGACGCTGCATTCTGGATCCTCGGGTCGGGATGGGTGACTCGCACGAAGTCGGACAAGTCTATCACGCGACACAGGAGGTCACTCAGACGGTCCAGGTCCTTTACAATATCCTTATATTCTGCTAAAGAGCTCGCACTGAGCACCTTATCCACTATCCTCTGCGCTCGATGTAGAGTGACTCGAGCGAAGGCCGGGAACCCGCCCGGACCGGTAAGGTAGGCGTTCCTGAATAGGCCAACATGAAGCCCTCGAAGCAGTGCGCCGCGCGACGTCTTGGAGAAATCATTCCAAGCGGATGGAGAGTCGAATATCTGGCGTAGAATGGCATCGTCCTGCTGTGCTCCAGGAGAGGTATGAGAGGCCGGCACCGCGCGTAGATCACTATGAGTCGCACCGGTTGCGACGGAGAGCCATCGCCTCGATGGGTGGGTATGTATGGCTGGGCGGCGGAGGAGGCATTGCGACGAGACCCGTGGATGGCGCTGGATGGATTTGATCATGCTTCAATTGTCTTCTCTTCGATGACATGGCAACTCATGTGCGGTATGCCACTGGAGAAGAACACATGTAAAGGAAGGAGAACGGGAGACGTAGTTGTAGAGCACGAGACTCTTGGGGTTTGAAGGCCGTAGCCGGCGCTTTAATCTGGGTCTCCGTCTGGAAGGCTAAGATCCAGCTAGCCGGCTGTCTTGGTGCGCCTCGGCGGCGGCGTGCGGGAAGCCAGATGACGCCCGCCCCAAAAAATTCAGAGCAGGGAAAAAACGCCCCGAGCTCCGGAAATAGCCGCGGCGTTGGCTGCAGGTGGTATCAAGACCTCATCCAAGAACCTTCCCAGATTCCTGCCCGGCGCAAAATCTCCCCTCCAAACAACCCAATTGAGCGGACCATGGCTGCGAGAGTGCTGCTGCAACGGGTAAGATTGGCCTGGAAGAGTCAAATGATGCTTCAATGATAGCTAATAAATCGCTCAGCGCGCAGTGCCGTTGGCAGCGTCCTTGCTCGTCGGAGGCGTGATCCTGTCTCCACGAGTAGCACATGCCGAAGCCCCAGAGTCATATGCACAGGTAAGATGCAATCCAGTGAAGTGCACGGGACATCTTGTCAATTGAGCCCGTTGCTGACTATTTTTTACAGAGCAAGAAGCCTATCTACGACGACTTCGAAGCCGTCCCCTCAACAGCCACTCTCCCACCCGCGACATCAAAACCTGCAGAGCTCTCAGCGCCCAGCGAAGAGCGCAAGGTGTCTCGTGGGCCGACCCCTACCGACAGACTGGCTGTGCAGATTCGCAAGGCGCGGCTCTTCCTGTACCGGCAGGCGTGCGCGGCTGAGGATGCCGTTAACAACACGATGGATAAAGCGTTCCACCTCGAGAAGTCGTTCACCGATACCGTCGCATCACTGGCGCCGCCCCGCGAGTCTGGCGAGAAGCTGATGCCGGGAATGATCTACGTGCTGGTCGCGGCCATGGCGGGCAGTATCGTCACGCGGCGGAGCAACATTCTCTTCCGAGCCACCGTGCCACTGGCATTTGGTGTTGGCGCGGGCTGGGCTGTGATCCCCATCACCATGCGCAACGTGTCCGACCTGGCATGGACGTACGAGCAGCGATTCCCTGTCGTGGCAGATACCCACAAGAGCATCCGAGAGAGCGTGGAGAAGGGCTGGAGCTTTGCCAAGGTACATACTGAGGTCGGCAAGCAATATGTGGGTGACAAGGTTGGCGAGACGCGGGAGGCTGTTGAGGGCTGGGTGAAGAAAGGAAAATAAATTTTCATCGAATATCACGATGGATGTATTGGGATTGTACCATAAGGCATGAGGTATAGACAAATTTACTTTGTATTACGACCAGACAATAACGGTATTCGATGATGATACTGGATACTGAGTTTCTAACCTAGTTGAAGAGTATTGTGAAGAGCCCCGTCTAGACTCAAGGCGAGTGAAGGACTCTCTTGAACTTGAGTTGTCTCGGAGCAGCCGCTTCGGCGAGTCTAATTAGAGTCTATTGTCTAGTCAATCAGATGCTGTTCCTTTCCTTTTTGTCATCCATACTAATGAGAAGGTTCAGCATCCTCTCGTATGTCCAGACCGTAATGGCACTAGCTGGTGCAGCCTTAATCAGACTGACGGTCAGACCTCTATACAAGCCTCTAGCTCCCTCGGTCTTGAGAATCGTCGTTAGAGTCTTGACAGCACCCATGTTATATTCCGGAATGTTCTTGTGAACATAGCGGTTCCTTGTTGGCCCCTGCACCTGTATCCTCTTGCGCACAAGATCGAGTGGGAATACAGCTGTTTTTGCAGTTATGCTAGCCATCACGCCCGCAGCGGCGTCCCCTCCTCCAAACGGCAGGTCCAGCCTACCCAAAGGGAGCCGAAGCATCTCATACACAGAGAAGAAGATGCCCATGAAGGGTACGATCTGCCCCAATCCCGGGCCAAGGCCTCTAAAGAAACCCCGGAACCCCTCGTCTTTACTTATGCTCACAATCGCCGCCCGCAGTGACGTATAGACGCGATCATTGCCCTGCGCAGCAAACCGTGTCCTCAGCAAGTCCAAGGGATACGTAGTCGCCGTGGCCGCTGCGCCAGCTGCCGCGCCGGAGATGAAGGATTCTGCCGATTGCGGTATTCGCCCCTCTCCGAAAGTGCGCTGCAGTAGCTGTGCCATGCTGCGGTAGGCTGAGAACTGTATGGCGCTGTAGCAAATGTACATCAGCTCGGCGGGCACATTGCCCTTCCACAGCCCCGTGAGCCCTTCATTGGCGAGTATTTGTTTAATCGTAGGCAAAGTGCCCTTGTAAATCGGTCCGCCGCGAACGTCTCGATGCGTTAAAGGATCGGAGAGAGAGTGCGTCTGCAATTGGAGGCGGATCTTGACGACATCGAGGGGAGCTACGATGAAGCTGCCCATGACTAGTCAGTTGCCACGGCCAGCGGTGAGGTGAAGTGTCATATCGCAGCAAGACTTACCGAGAGATGAGACCAGCTGTGGCTCCCGATGTGACGACCTGAAGTCGGGTCCCCTAATGCGCACGTTAGCATATTGCCTGTGGAAGAACGCTGCGGCAAGTGTACCTCATCCTTGAGGCGATCTCCCTTGGCAGACATCCATCCAAGTGTATGACAGTTGCTGCAAGCGCTTGTCAGCCAGGGGATGCTTTCGGATCGCGTAAGCTATCGAGATAGGGTCGTCCGAACACGCGACAGTATCTTGGTGTTTAGACCTTCGAATATCCTATGTATTCAATGGTCGTTGAGTATAACGCTCTTCAAAGTGTTGACTTTCGATCGAAGTTGGAACGATATTTTGTTCGGTTGAAGAGCGGTTTGACATTGATGTGGTTGGAATTGACGACCTGCCAAATTGGATCTCAACATTTTCCCCTTCATTCCAAATCGCATTTCACGATAAGGCTTATCAGTGACGTATTGTTCCCTCCGATAAGTTCTCTATAGTGTCCAGGTCGCGCTTAATGTCGAGCGAGCAACACGCCTCTAGCCTAGCTAAAAGTCGTTTGAATACGTTTACTACAGATAATTACCCTGGTATTTACCTACGTAGTCAACATATATCTATCTGTGTAGAAAAAGGTGTTAGCGAGTATTCATCATCTCTTCTAAGAAGAAAATTGTTGGTTAGTCTACGTACACTGTATCAAGCACCTCGATATTTAAGGTTAACAGGGGCTCTTCAAGCCATGCCAATAACTTTATCTGAACAAATATGACATGAATTCAACCAATCATTTGGTTAATATAGAATAGTATACAAACATCTCATGAATTAAATCCATAACGTTAAGTCCTGACGTGTCACTTCAGCCAGTCAGTCCACTAGCCATGTTTTCTCAGGTTGTGTCAAGTAATGTTCTATCGTCAATGGAGTAATTTTGTCAAAATCAATAATTCTCCCGTTTCACATCATCTGCATAGCAGTCACGAACTCTTGTATCAAGAATCGTCACTTTTTTCCCAGATCAACTTCAATAGACAGACTCTTTCCAGGTGCGAAAAGAAACACGGGGGCGATTGGAATGTGGCTTGCAGCTGCAGCCAGGTCTGCCTCAAGTCCATTGCGATTGGCTGATCACCACGGCGGCGCTTGATCCCAACCTCTGGAGCCTCTTGTCTACCATGTGCAAAGCTGAAGCTGCTAGATCAGCTCTGCGGCTATAAATACAAGTTTTCTTGCCCGATCAAATCTCGCAATATGATCTCATTGCAAAACAATTAGTAGCAGAGATAAGCGGCTAGTCATGGACGAAGACGCTGTAAGGGACGATTACTGGTCGAAAGCCCGAAGACGATTACCGGACAAAACAGAATCGAGGCTTCAAAGCATACTCAATCCAACACAGCCTCGAAATATTCAAGGCGATGCCGCCATCGCGGAAACGGAGCCGGAGCCAACTCAGGTGTTCTGGCCCGACCGTCTCCGCAAATCCTGCGAAAATCGCAAGAAGGAATACGAAGATGCGCAATGGAAAGTTTCGTTCGGAGAGAAAAAGCTCTCTTTACATAGTCTGTGGGACAAGGCGATTGAGGCGCTGAGTAAACTCAAAGATCCTGGCACAGCTGCTACAAGTGCTCAGCCGATGGCAAGTCTAGGTTGGTCCATCGCTCAGGCGCTTATACAAGTACGTGATCTTGTTTTCGATTTGTCTTCATTAAGCATTTGTTGAGCTTAAGCTGAACCCAGGCTATATTTTAGATACCCGTCGAAAAAGAGAAGGTTGCACGATCGGTTGTTGAGGGTCTCAGCAATGTCATTATCATCATGAGCCGAGGCTATGTTTACGAACGACAACTTAATAACGCTTGGAACTCCGAAGACAGAGACAACATG
Source organism: Phaeoacremonium minimum UCRPA7 (assembly GCF_000392275.1). Taxonomy (NCBI): domain Eukaryota; kingdom Fungi; phylum Ascomycota; class Sordariomycetes; order Togniniales; family Togniniaceae; genus Phaeoacremonium; species Phaeoacremonium minimum. The sequence continues at coordinate 18,840 of NW_006921273.1, read as the reverse complement.
TCAACACTTGAGGACTTTCTAGTTGATCTATATGAGCGAACATTGAGGTTCCTTATTGCTGCCTTTGACCACTACTCCAAAGGTGTAGCTCATCGCACATGGATTGCCGTCTGGAGCTCCGATCGCATAGCGGATTTTGATAAAGATACCACTCAGATTCAGTGTGACTTGCAACAAGAGGTTGCAACTCGCTTCAGATTGGGTGCTCAGGGTGATCTACACACTTTGCTTGAATCCCAGAAAACTCTTCAGGCGCAGTTATGGACACTAAGAGATGGCATTGGGACGGGTATTGACGCATTGCTTCGGGGGCAAACGGAAATACTGAGTGAACAAGAGCGGAACCGCCTGGCCATTATCGACAAGCAGAAGAAAAAGGAACGCTTAGCAGTCCTTCGATGGCTATCCAAATTTCCGCATATCGATCACCACAAGTTTGCTAAAGCAAATCGCACTCCCGACACAGGAGACTGGGTCTTCGAAAAATACGAATATCAAGGCTGGGATGAGTCGAGGTCGGAGAATATTCTCTGGATTCATGGTATCCGTAAGTTCCATTCAAACTTCTGATAACATACAGCGAAGCTTAGCAAAAGGTTAGCGGGAGCCGGAAAGACGAAATTGATCACCAAAATCGTGGACCACACTGATATTCGAGTTTGTGACGACGATGACGTTATAAACCACGCATACAAGAATAAATCTGTGGCATTCTTCTACTGTCGTAGGGATGACGTTAGTAGGAGGAACTCCCCGAATATTTTGTGCAGTCTCACCAAACAGTTATTACATCGATGCGACGTGCTGCCAGCCAAGGTTGTGGAAATTTTCGAACGGAAAAGCCCTGATGACGCTGCCTCACAAGAATTGGATGTCAATGACTGTGGATCAATGCTTCGTGACGCTATCGATTGCCACGATGATGTGTTACTGGTGCTCGACGCCTTAGACGAATGCGACCCAAGCGCTCGCGAGGACTTACTCTCTGTCATCAAGAAAGTTACACAAGCGGGGAGGTCGAGCTCAAAGGTTAAAGTCGTCCTTTCAAGCCGCGAGCTACCTGAAATCACTAAGCAATTAGATCATGAGCAGCACTTCAGAATATCTGTTGATGACAACAAGGGTGACATCGATCGGTTTGTCGAAGACCGTCTTGACAGAGAAGGTATTCTCAAGGTTCCTCTAGATTTACAAGCAAAAATTAAGACTACTTTTTCGAAAAAGAGCCAAACAATGTAAGTACAGGGATTTATCTCATGCTTCAATTGTCAAGTAGTTGAAAGAAATTGCTAATATGGACCACTTGCGTATCAGGTTTCAATGGGCAGCTGTACATCTTGAATATATTTTGCGACTACCCACTGCCGATGACATTGAAGATGCACTGGCAAGACCGCCCAAGGACCTCGAACAAGCATACGAAAACACATTTGAGACGATCAAGTCAGACCCAGCTTGGGGACCGTACGTTATCAGAGCTTGCGCATGGCTTCAAACTCATGGGGGATCGAGTCTCAGCACACTGCTCGTTGCAGCAGCAAGTCAAAAGCCTGAGCGGACCGGCGACTTTCAAACAGCATTGGTAGATGCAGACGACCTACTTAAAGCATCTCAATTTCTCCTCGTTACGGAAGATGAATATGTTCGTTTTTCTCATTTATCCGTTCAGGAGCATTTTGAGCGGCACGAAAACGAACAAGTCAGCCACTTCGTCCCTTTATTCCTCCTCAAAGCACTACTATATTATGACCCGGAAAATGTGCCTGTCGACCCGCAGACCAAGGTACCATTTCCGGAGCTAGTCGAGTTCTACAAGGATGCTTGTGAAAGTTGGTGGCTCTATATTAGACCATACAAAGACAGGAAGGATGTCAACTTGCTACTTCAGATGTTTCTAGGCCCAAAGCCACCGACCCCTGGCTGTCGTCGTTGGCTCGTCCATCTGGCAAACCGGGTAATGCAAAAATACTTCTCAGATCCTGTCAAAGAAGATATAGAGCGACAAGCAGCATCATACATCTTCTCTCCTTCTGCTTGGCTTGAGCCTCCTACGGAACATATTCAGAGATACAGAGCAGGAAGTAGTATTTCTTCTCGTATTCGTCGAAAAGAAAGTAGAAGTCGATTAGATTCTTATAAGTATGAGAGTGAAGATGCTCGTCAACTTCTTACGACCTTTGTAACTGGATGCTTCATCAAAGTCAAGGAGACCTTGGCCACATCCGCCAATCCGGACGACTGGATGTCGCTGGAGCTTGATCCCATAGTCTGGGACCTGGAGATTCGAAACAATGATGATTGCGATGCCAATGATAGTTCAGATTCAACACATGAAGAATTGCAGAGTCGCCATGTACCTTCAGTCGAACAACAGCAAACAAGCCTTCGGGATTTCCCAAAATTCAAGGAATCTGACTCTGTCTTCTGGTTCCTCTGGTTGATCATCATATTCATTATCGAGCTTGCCCCTTGGACGTTTCATCTTAGGTCTCGATCACGGGCTCTTCTAGAAATGAGCCAACATATCGAGCCAGAGGGCCATCAAGGACTCGACAGTATGGAATCCTCGATCGATGTTCAGGATATTCCACCTCTCAGAGACACCTTCATCAATCTCGTTAAGGCCTTGGGTTTTTTTTCGCAGCCAACAAGATTCATTTCCGATGAGATGATAGCTTTCTTCCTGAATCCTCAAAAGTCATTGTCGAAGTGCTACGAAGAGGTTGCAAGAGCAACACTCATCTGCCTCTGTCAATCGACCTACTGGTATCCAGAGCAAACCATACTGATAGAAAAATTATTCGACCTCTACGACTTGAGCCGGCCGCTGCAATACGATTACGTAGACGTGTCCCTCTTGGATCGTAGCCCTTTGCTAGTTGCTCCCCAGTCAGGATCTTGGAGCCTAGAATCAAAGGATATTGTTATGAGAAGAAACACGCACTATCAGCCTAGACTCATTAGGTTCCTAGTACTAGACGGTGCCGATGTTAACTTTGAAGCGACAAGTGGAAAGGGTCCGGGAACCCCATTGATAGCAGCATTCATGCAGTACGACGAAATCGGTTCGGAAGTTGCGGACTTCCTTTTGGAAAAACACGCTGATGTTAATCAGCGAGCGCGGGAGGGCCCATATGGCACTGCCCTCATTGCTGCCTGCGCTCGTGGGCCGGTCAGTGGCGTGGAACGATTAATCAAGCACGAGGGCATCCATATCAATGCTGTAGCTTCAGTGGGGAACTACGGCACTGCTCTCATAGCAGCATGCGCAGAAAACCAGGTCGATATTGTAAAGATCCTTCTTCGGCACGATGCCAAGTCAAATCTGATTATCAGGAGCGGAAAGTATCAAACGGCATGGCTTGCAGCGTTGCAAGCTGGCAACGCCAGAATCGTGATGCATCTAATCAACAAAGACACGGAACTAGATGGATTCACACTAAGAGATCTGCCATCGACGATGGCAGAAGCAAGAAAACGCTGGGATTTCTTCCGCAGCCCTGTGTATACGCCAATAACGGAGACATACGACGGGGAAGGAGACGATCAGTGTACAATGGCGGCTAAGCAAATCAGCATTGCACTTATCTATACTCAACTTGATAAGGATATGGACTGGGCAGACGAATACAAGAAAAAGGCTATGGCTTGTCTGACCTTCTTTAGCAGCCACCGAGAAGACTTTCGAGCAGCCCAAACCATCGCGCGATGCTTTGGATTCACGAATCCAACTAAAAACTCTCTGAGAGCATGGCTACAAGTTCTCATCAGTACCAGGGTAGAAGAGTCTCATTGGCCGAATGTTGCTAGCTCTCTTCTTGGACTGATCTATAATATAGATGAAGATCCAAATCCGTCAGTGCAAAGAGTAGCGACATGGGGCTCTTCTTCCCAAGGAGACATTTTCCAAGACTCAGATCCAGATGATAGCCCCTGGTCTGATGCTTAGCGGAAATGATGATAAGAACGCTTTGCACGCTATACCTTAGCGCATCTGAAAGTCAATACTAATAATATACCCTGGTTTAACTAACCTTCCTTTAATTTGGCTTGACACCAGGTCGAGACAGCTTTCTCGTCAATCCTGAAAATGTGTCAATTTTATAGATCGCGAAGGGCCGTTTGGGAAATACTCGAACTATATTTTATTCGTCGCAGGAGTCTGACTGCAATAAAAGAGCACGCCTTTGCTTTTGTAATACAATACTTCAAATACGTCCTCTCATAACTAGCTTGCCTCAAAATTGATAACCAAATCAGAGCACCTCCTCTATTTACTATACAAAGTGTGATTAGTCCACAGACTCGGGGTACCCTGGAGCTGTTATTGCTCTCCTTGCATTTGTCTGCTGCTCCAGCATCTCGATCTGCATTCTCATCATCCTAGCCTGGTGCTTGTGTTCCTGTTCCTGTCTGCGTTCCATGTGACTTGACTCCAACATCAAAGCCCTCCCCTGTGTCTGAAGCTTCTGCTCGTGCAAGGATGTTTCATGTGCAGCCTCGAGTCGTTGGCGCTCAGCAAGATGCTGCATTTGGCTCTGCTGCATGGCATTCTGGCGCCTGAGCTCTTGAGCTATATTTTGGTCGGCTTGTCTTTGCGCTGCCTCGAGCTGCTGGGCTTCGAGTCGCTCATGATGCTCACGAATGAGTTCAAACTTCTTCTTATCCTCAGCGCGTTGCAATTGTGCCTTTCTTTGATTCAGTCTCATCTCCTCCTCAGCTTCCTTCTCAAGTCGCTGGAGCGCTCTTCGGTTGAGCTCTTCATTTTTCTTATCCTGGTGCTCTGCCATCTCATCTTGCCGTCGAAGCTCCTGCTGCTTCTTCCACTCGGCCTGCCTCTCCTCTCTCATGGTAGCTGCTAATGGCCCCGGCAGACCACGTGACCCAGAGGGTTGGTCCCCTGTCTCCGCATAAAATCGTGGTGGATCGAAACGACCCACAGTCTTCAGCAATTCGATGAGCCCAGTCCTTTCTCCTACCGGCTTGCTTCGACACAAGAGCTCAACATATTTAGTTGGCGAGTAACAAAGACTCCGCGAGTCGATGAAGAGGTAATCGTCGTTTCTACTAGGACTTCTCCAAATCTGAGATATGTTGAGAAAGGCCCTCACTAGTAGAATGGAGGAGCTGTCGTTGTCTATCGCAAGGTGCAATATCGTCTTGCCATCAAACTTCCACTGATGATCCAATAAAGGAAGGAGAAGTTGCATTGCATCCTTTATATCTCGTTCCCATATCGGCCCTTGGCCGCACCCACCAAAACAGAGCTCGGCGAGCGGCGGTCTGCCACCAAAGGATTCGCAGGGCCAGTGGACATCATGATTTGACTCTTTCAGTAATCGAATTGCATCAAGATCCGGAAGTCGAGCTGCTATTTGTAAGCTTCCATCATTTGGTGGTGCACCGCTGCCAATGAGAAGCATCATGGCCTCCATATTTCTTGACGACGTCGCTAAGCATAGGGGTGTGTAGCCATCACTATTGCGCAAATCAAGGTCTGCCCCAAGGTTGATCAGAGACCGCATGACTTCGATGCGCCCCTGCGATGCTGCCATGTGCATCGCTGACATTGCGGATGTAATTGTTACGAAGCTTGGCTTCACTTTGATTTATCATTAGCACGATGTCAGTCTAGAATTGGTAAATTGGGGCATACCTTACCCTTCGCATGCAAGAAGTTCGAGGACGGCGTCATCACTAATCATTCGATCGCTCTCCAGAGACCACATCAATAATGTCACCTTCTCTTGACTGTCTCCGGACTCCAATTCGAAGCCTGGATCACATCCCTGATCTAGGAGTAATCTTAGAAGGGTCTGACCCCTTGGAAAAGTTAGCATAGTGAGACACATTGCTGTCTCGTGAATACGGCCTCTCTTCGATGGCTGTTCCAAGCATATATTAATCCATGCCAGAACCTCTGTTTCCTCGCTGCTGGCTTTGATCAACGCCCAGACTACAACATTGAGGTTGAACTCTCGCGCAGCCAATTGCCCAAACACTCCTATATCATTCTTTTGGGCGGCGACGGTGAAACACACGGCCTTTTCAGTGTCAGCCTCTGCGCCATGTTTGAGAAGCAACGCCACCAAGGAGCCAGGGATTTGCAGTAAAGCTCTTTGGAACACCTTGGCCAGTGTATTGTTTAGGATATCTCGAGGAATACCAGCCCTCAATAGAGCCTCCGTCACCTCCATACCATTGAATTTCCCAGCAACGGAGCCCGATTGGAGGAGATCCTCGAACGCGGCGACAATTGTGTCATGGGGCACTCCGTGCTGGATAAGTAGTTCGACGATTTTCAAGTAGCCAAACCGGACTGCATGCAAGAGGCATCCATTCGCCACATCCCATGCGATAATACCGGGCTGTAACAACAAGCCGACAAGCTCATCGTCATCATCCTTAACTACGTCAATTAATAACCTCGACCGTAGGTTTGCATCGACTCCAAGTGTCAATAATATCTTCGCTATCGGAAAACGCTGGTGTTTTGCGAGACTTATAGCCTTTTCAAATCCGCGTGAGATTGTTGAATTAGCCGGATGATTGCCCTGCAGCAGCAATTGGAAGAACGACATGTCGCCCTGAGATACAGCATTAAACAACGCCTCGCCTCTCTCAGAGTCGATTGAAGCCCCTTTTTGCAACAGCAAGGAGATTGTCGGATGATGGCGGCTGGTACTAGCACATGCTTTTCGCAGAGCATTGTCTATTTCACCTTGTGCAATGTTCTTTTCGAGAAGTAAAGCATAGATCCTGTATCGCAGCGAGGTGTCCAGCTTTGCTTTTCTCGCTGTGGAGAACGCGGAAGTTGCGGAGCTAGGGCTCAGAGGATATGCTAACAACAACTCGGTGAGTGGGAAGGACCCAGCCTTGATCGCAGATTTCAATGCGATGTCATGCTCCTTCGGAGCTACACCTTTGTCTAGAAGAAGCTTATAGAATTTGAACCGCATACTAGGCTCCATTCCACCTTCTATAACCACAGAGAATGCCCTTGTTATGGAGGCTTCATTCAGGGAAGGCGTGCACAACGTTGCTGCGAGTGTAAAGTCAAGGAGCTTCACGGAAGATATGAGCGCGGCCCTCCTCTCATCCTCTTTTACATCTTTATAGAGGAGTAGCTCGTAAAACTGTAGTCGCATCACCGAATCCATATGGACGTGTCGAATTTTCTCAAACGCTGCGGTGGCTGCGGTTCTGGTAAGTGTTGGCGCAGATAGTGTTTCGGCAAGCGTCAAACTCTTAGCGGCGATTGTTATCCTCAACGCTTCACCATCACGCTCGTTAACATTGGCGCCGTGCTTGAGCAGAAGTTTGGGCAGAGCTAAGTCTAGAGAGTCTTTCCGAACTCGCTCGATCAGTGCCTCAGACGCCTGGCCTTCGTCTACACCTGCAATCAAGAGAAGCTCATATATGGGATACTTGGCTGAACTCTGGTCATCAATCTTTCGGGCGGTCGTGAACGCTCTTGCAATGGACCGAGGGGATGGCTTGGAAGACATGAGCAACTCCACGACTGGCACCGACCTTGCTGCTACGGCGTTGTTCAAAGCCTCCCCATTGGAACGATCCACGGATGCATTATTTCTGAGAAGAAGTTCAAGAAGCTTCCTGTCATCCGTTCCGTTGCGCAATTCTTGAGTTACGTGAATAAGAGCTTGACTTTTGCCAATATCTGTTCCCGTAGTCTTCACCTGCAGCAGTCTTTCGATCAGAGCGTACCTGGCTCCCAATGGTCTGACAGCAAGCGCCCTGACTAGTCCTGCCGCTAGCGAAGCTATACTCGGCTGTCGTTGAAGCAGGCCTTCAGTGGCAGATAAATCTCCTCTGGCTATCGCATACTGTATGACAGCACCACCACCAGCGTCGACTTCAGCCCCAGCATCAAGAAGCAAACGAATAATTTCTTGACGTTGAGAATGCTTCTCGAGTCTTTCACTGCTGAGCTCTTTTTCCAGAATATCTTTATGTGGTCTTGTAGCTACGAGTAGTACAATCATCTTCTCCTTGCTGAAAACAGGTGCTGCAAGCACGTAGTCAAGAGCTTCTGCGAGGGCTTCCTTTGGTATCGTAGAATTCTGACATATCAGTCGAAGAGGATCTGTCCGTCCAAGCTTAACAGCTTTGTCTACTGCTGCTGCAGCAGGCGGACCTTCAAGTCCTGGTACAAGAAGAGCTTTCAAGACCTGGAGCGCTTCGTCTCGTGTAATAGCTTCGAGGATAGTGTTGTGTATATGAGGTCCACGGGCACCACATTCAACCAACAATGTAACAATCTTCACTACATTTGTATAATTTGAGCCCTGCCAAGCTTCATATGCCTTCGGCACCGCTCTGCTTGTAGTATCAGAGGCCGGGTCAAGAGCACATAATCGTTGAACTAGGTCCAGATCAGCTCGCCCAGCTGCAATGGATATGCAATTTGCACTACCATCCCTATAGTCGACCGAGGCATGGAGTTGTATACAGCAATTGACGAGTTTCAGTTGAGATTGCCTTACTGCCCATAATAATTGTCGAGCTAGGGCATCTTCAAGGGGTCCTTTGCGCGATAGTGATTTTACGATAAGAAGACGCTGCTCTTCCCCGGTACTTTCAGGAATTAGATCAACTGCGCCAGGAAGAACATTAGACGGGATACTGGCGCCCATGAGGATTGTGAATAGGTCCAGCCTGAGGGACTTGATAGTCTCTCCTAATGAGTCTGCTTCTGAAAAGTGTGGAGGTACTCCGTGTTTCACGAGCAACTTGACATGATCTAACCGGGTATTTCGCACGTCCGAGAGAAGTTGTTTTCGAAGCTCCCGAGTATTGGGCTCGGCACCAGCAGACAAAAGAAAGTCCAATATCTTGTAGCGGCGCTCGTCATTCGTATCATTGACTGCGGAAGTGCTGGCTGCTGATCCTTTGTCGGCAGAAAATGCTCTTTGCCACGAGTGTCGAATACCATGAGACAGGATCGCTATATTTTGGAGATTGTATCGTCTTGTTGCTGCCAATAAGAGCTCATAAAACTCATTAGGTGTAGGTTGGATATTGATAATGAATGTAGCCAGAGCTACGGACAGATCTGTCTCGTTCGAATGTGCTTTCGCCGCCTTTTTCATGCCGTTCCAGGCATGAGATCGCTCGGGACGTTTGGGGGCGGATAGCCACAATTCGACGAAGTCAAAGTCTGGAGGTTGCTGTTGCAGTGCGGCCTCGAAAAGTTGGCGTGAATCGGGAAATAATGCACCATACGCTAGAAGCACCCTACAGACTGCATAGTCCTTAATGCCTAGGGCCCGGACTAGAGCCGAATCTACGCATTGCTGCGTGACGCCGGAGTTGCAGATGAGACTGAGCATGTCAACTGACCTTCTATCAACCGCTAAGCCTAGCCAAGGGCAGGATATACTAGTCCGAGAGAAGAGTTTATTCTTTTCCTGCTTCTTTTGTAAGTCCCGGTCGTTTGCGTGTTCCCACAATTGCTGAAGTGTGTGATGGTATCCATGATCGATTAACGCCTGAGCAACGCCAGGGGAAGTCCAGTCCGGCTGGTTGAAGTACGTGTTGAGAGAACTCGCAACCTCGAACAAGTTGAACTCCCAATTATCTGGGTTCGCTTTCTCTTCTGTCTTCTCCTTGGACCGAAACAAATTCCTCTTCTGTTTCAAAGGATCTGACCAATGTGGATCGCTTCTTCGGAAACTGGTCAAACGATCTCGAGCAGCGGAAACATCTATTGTTGAAGGCTGGAATCTGGGCACCTGTGGTTGTAAGACAGAGTATTTCTTTCCTTGAATCACTTGACTAATTCCCAGAAGGGTGAGTAGATCCGTCGAAGGCGGCATCCTCTGTCGGTATTAAGCCACTCACATTCAGGTCGAGCCATCACTGTAAAAGATGGCGCTGAAGTGTCCTAAGGTCATGCAGACTCAGGGTATATAGATATCTCGAGCCTAGGCAAGACTCTATGCCAAGGATTCGTGGTTCCGGCCAGCCTCGCCTGATCGCGCTCGGAGGTACGCCCGTCTAATCTGCTTTCACGATCTTCAACCACCACCCGAGACAATTATTCAACGATAGGAATATGAATGCATAAGCGCCTGCGTCCCGCGCAGGAGTGCCTGAGACGATTTTTCATAGCGACTTAGGAGCTGCGTGGCGTTCATTAGACGATAATAGAGCCGGGTTGAAGGTGCCTTCAATAGGCCAGCTGAACATCCTGGACGCCAAATGCGGGAGGATTATCAGCCATACTCGCAGGGGGTCTCGATTGCTATCCAATGACATCAAGTCAGTATCCCTTCAGCGCCTGACAAGTAGAGAAAGTCCACATTAGCACCCATTCGGCTAATGAGTAGGGGTTGGTGGCCCCCAAGTTCGCTGTAATGGTAAGGCATTATCATGACCGTTTGTAAGCATAACTACCTAGCCTACAGCCTTGTGTATCACAGTCGCTGCATGGACTAGAAATGCCGAATGCCCGGTTTGGCATGGGTGGTGAAGTCTTAACCTATCCAATGGCTTCAGTTCAGGTGTTCTTCCTTACTCACTCTCAATTCTAACCCCGTTGAAGAAGACAAGACAAAAGTGCGGGCTCCAGGCCATCGAGGTCTTGAATGGAGCCCTTCAGCATTATCTTAGGAGTTTGGGGGGCGATAATGGCGACGATATCGGCCTTCAATGACGGCAAGAAGCTGTGGAAGTCTTGGAGGGAGAAGCGTCGGTTGAAGAAGCAAGCAGCAACTTTTCTGTATTCCCAGGCTTGTGAGTTGCCTCAGATGCCCCTCAGGAACCCTTCATAGGTTGACAGAAGTAGCTGGCATTGGGCAAGACCCCCGAATAACACCATTTACAACCTCTCGATCAAGTCTGGCAAGCGAGGGCCTATATGATCCGTATGAGGGAACTGACCACTTGGACGACAATCTGACGACATCGCCTCGCACTGTTCAGACCGAGTACACGCGACTCTCCAACGCGACCGGTCCGCTCTTCAGGAAAGGCGACGACATCTCTTTCGGCCAGATCAGGGACGGCTTGTCTAGGTTCAAGAATAATCTCATGCAGACTATTCGGCAAAGTATGGCAGCGATCACCATCATTGACCTCAATGTCTCGAGTCTGATGGGCACGACCAACGTGTTCCGCCATGACAACATCAACGCCATGACCGGCCTTTTCCAACGCGTCAATGTTGCGCGGCCGATACCACGGACACTAAGCCCAGGTATGGTGCCTATCGTGCAAGTGAACACTTTCACAACCGCAGTGAATGACGGCTCGAACTGCTGGTGCCGCCAGGCGGCTAATTCATCGTCGCTCTTCGTCTGCCCTTTCTGTGGCACCGCAAATGAAGCATCATTATGAAATGAATAGTAGCAAAGAATCGCCCCAAGAACTGAGAAGCCGCACCTGTGGCAGTTGAGAGTGACGAGAGTAGCGTCGAGGTGAAGTGAGGGAGTGATGTTGTGAAGAGGTCAAGATATAGTCTTACTAGACCCACTTTTATACCCGCTCCGGAGTTCAAGTCGGCGTTGATGGAATAGGTTTCATACCTTCAATATGCTGGGAAGTTTATGGTGGCTAGTACGGACTAACGACAGTCGTATTCTTAGGCAGTTCCAAGGCCCAAGGAGTATTCTCACCTTAGCTCAGTCTTGCAGCGACTGAGTACTCATGATCCAATAGACAAAGATTCACCGTTACTTTCCAAGTACCGATAACTGTACACAGGTATTCGAATTTCTGTAACTAACTTGAAGAGAGGGTATATCGTAATCAATCATTCGATCCTTTGCGCCAGAACATCTCGAAACCAGACCAACCAAGTCCTTACACGTGCTTTTAAAGCCCCTTCCGAGGTCTTATCGAAATACGACCGAGTTTCCCTGCCCAAAGCCTAACAAAATCTGGCATGAAAGATACCAAGCCGAACCATTTAATCTGAGCGAGGCCTCAGACCTTCTGGTTCTGCCATCCCGGTTTGCTATTCAGTTCATCGGGGACAAATGATATGGCAAAAATTCAAGGCCGCCGTCCTAGCATCTTTACGCCCTTATCAGCCCAGTGATGTCACGCATCCGGTAGTCCAGGACCGGGGTAATCCAATCATCCTCAACCAAGGAGTAAGTCTCCTTGGAGTTCTCCTTGGGCTTGCGCGGATTGATAGCCCAGTAACCAAAGTCGGCATCAATCGCCTTAAGGTATCGCAGCAGGTTCTTCCAGTAATGGGCATCGCCTTGCCCGGGGTGTTCCGGTGCCCCGAACTCGCCGATCCACACCGGCGCCAGGTTTCCCTCGACGAGATACGCCCAGTTGTAGCGCATCGACTTGGCGAAGCTCGCGTAGCTGCGTTTACTGTACCGCCCGTCGTAGCTACCCCAGCCAGACCAGGCATAGACATGCGCCGAGTAAACAACCCGATCGTCGAAGTCAAGCTCTACCGGCCGCCGCTCCACGCCAGAAAGATCATTGCCGGACTCGGTGCCCCCGACGACGATCAACCAGTCTGGATTCATCTTGAGTAGTCGATTGCCCGCCATCTCTGCGGCCGTTGCCCACTTCTCCCATGGCATGGTTCCCCACAGGCCCCGAACCTCGTTCCGGAGGTCGGCTCCGATGACCAAGGGATTCCCTACGAAACGATCCATGATTGTTTCCCAGTTCTGGATCCATCCCTCTTCGGTCTGCTGGACACGGCACAGCGGGCCAAGATGATCATTTGCCCAGCCGGCGTCGCAGGGATCGGCACCGCAGCACCAGGTCGCGCTCGTGATGTGGTTGTTGATGATCACCGCGATGCCAGCGTCCGTCAATGTGTCTACAACAGCCTCGAATATGTCCAGCGCCCTCAAGCCAACCAAGTCCGGGTTCGCAGTCAACAAATGTGGCATGATCTCCGGATTTGTTATGACCATCTCGTCGGCGTACGGTAACCGGACCGAGTTGAAGCCCAAGTTGCGGATCGTCTCAGCAATTGTCTCCCTATGTTGTATGTCTAGGCCAGAAGGAACAAACAGCTCATCCGAAGCGCCGTACCAATTGATGCTTGCCAGCTTGAACCTCCGCCCTGTCATGTCCACTATGTCCCTTCCCTTTGTCCTTAGCGGTAGGGTGTACGACTCAATGCTCGTCTCGGGCAGCGGGGCTGGCAGCGGCACCTGGGCGAACTGCCTCGATGCCGGATCCGGGACCCATGGAGCCGCCAGGGCGGCCTCGGCCCTCCATGCCCAGTGGAAGAATCCGCCGACGATGAGCAAGGCGAGGATGACGAACATCCGCGCCGAGTTGGAATCGAGATGGAAGCTCGGCATCGTGTCGCAAGACAGGCTTTGAGATTAACAGCACTCGCCTGGGCTCGACGGTGTCACACACTGATCAGCCGGGTCAGAACGAGCGGCGCCGGCGAGGTCGGCAGGATTGGGGGCTTTTAATAAACATTGTTCACCCAGCAAAACACTTAGTAATGAAGCGCCACCTTGGCGTGTGTAGGAAGGACATTGGTAAGGCAGGATTGAGCAAGGCCTGCCATTCGTTTTCGGACCGGAACGATTGGAAAGCTTACAGAGCGTACCCAGCTCGTGCTCGTGTGCGCTTTCTCTGAGTGCGGCGGATGTCTCGGTATCAATCGCGCATCGGAACGCATGGATGGCAAGTCAGGCAGTGGCCCCTCACAAGCTTCGGCCAACGAATGCGCGAGCCTGCCACCCCACCATGCAGTTGAAGTGCCGTGGCCGCCGCTGCAGCCCAGCGGTGTGTTGGTCTGGTATGGTGTATGTGCTGTTTGTGTGGATTGGATCCGGGAAACGGCACTGTCATACGTTCTACTCTAAGTATGCTAGTCACGTAGTAAAAGATTCTATGATGAGTATAGGTAGTGAGATACTAGGTATGGCATAAAAGTGTGAGGACGCTGGTAAATCGCGTACTTCAGGTAGTCAACGCGATAATAGGTGTACTTTTGTATTGAACGCCGTGATACTTTGAAGAAGGAAGCCTGGACTTTGAATTTGGTCTCTATCAATCGTGTCTGGGACTGGCGGCCATATGACGTGATCTAGCAAGTGTCCGGCTTGCTCGGACTGTTCCATGATGGTAGCATTTTGCTACTTGACATTGGCCACTTCAGCAGCCTCCAAGATAGAGATCTCGGCTTAGGGTAGGTAGAGATATGCTGTCTCCCCCGCTTGCTCTGCAAGTCATACGAGGTCACAGACCAGTTACCCCGGATTGAGCAGATCCTCCTCCCGCTCTGCATTCCGACCACCTCTTAACGCTTCAAGCCGCTACCACATAGTCAAGGGTGCGTCAATCGAGGACATGGCATGTAGTTGCGAAAGTATCACTGTAGTAGGCCAGACGATAGTTGTGTTGGCTTAAAAGCTTGAATTATCGTCACAACCAAGGGAAACTTATTGTAAGGTTTATAGTATATACAAGCAATGGTAGGCAAGAACCAAGTCCTTCGGACATTTCATACCTCCTCGCACCCCGTTTACCCCGAAGCACGCTTCCTAGTCATGGCCGACTAGGCTCTTGCTTCCCCACAGGCAGCGCCGGTAGTGACTGGCGATTATGATGATCATGATGGCCCAAGTCTCAATCAGGTCAGCCCAGCCCATCATGCATTCAGCTGATGGGTACTCAACAAACCATTGTCGCTATGTTCCACTTCAGTAATGACTAACCGAGTAGACTGATGACTTGATTATGATTTGTGTTGTACGGTGCTGTGCAACGCGGCTGTTCCCAACCCTCAATAGAGACCGAGGACCCAATACCTTCCTAGGCATGTATCTCGTTACTCAAAACCATAGTCTGAGATAGGCATATCATCGTCATCCACACCGTCACAGCCCTTCCACACAGCCGATAGGTCCATAATTGACCTGCCCCGACACGTCTGACACCGCCCACCGCCCATTAACAAAGACCGCCCACCATTCCATCACAGGTGACACCACAATGGAAAAGGTTCCGCGACTCCGCACACCTTTCCAATAAGATAATATAAGGGGTAAGGTCTTTGTAAGAACCGTGTCTATGCATTTCCATCACACAATAAAATAAACATGATTTGTCCCGTTGACGCCGCGCTTGGTGGTCCGCCCGAATCCTGCATCCGAGAGACGAAAATGACAGTGGGTGTTGTCCTCGTTGTTGTGGTACAGACGGAGGAGATACATACATGGGCCAATTAGGTGTGTGGCCCCCACTGAGAGATAAGTTTTCTGTTATGCTGCTGTGGTGTGCGACAAATAGGTGAGCGCACGCGAGTGCATTCGTGAGATCTTCATGGGTTGATTTTTGTTCGTAGGTAATTTGGCTTTGTACATTCGGATTTTTTTTTTGTTTGTTTGTTGTTTTTCACTCTTTTCTCGGCCTCGTCATCTGCTTCATATTCTGTTCATGCCTAGAGGGTTCATGTCCTCATAGTCTTCGCCGTCACGGGCACGGCCGCCGAACATCTCTCGGGAGTCCCAGGTGACCTGCTGTGGCGGTCTCGGGCTGGAGAATGATCTCGCTGGGGTGTGATATCGGGCTGTCTGGCCAAAGTAATCCGGGGTCCGTCTCCCGCTGGTCGGGCTCGCGGGAGACCTCATCGCCGCCGGTGAAACAGGACTCACTACATCCGGGGTTACTACGTCGTCCACCATGGTCTTCCCGGAATCCCGGGATAACATTTCGTACGAACGTTGGTCTTTCTTAAGATCGTCGAGGCGAGCATCGACGGAGACAAACTCCCGCTTGCTACGGCTGGGAGACTTTGTCACAAATTCAAGCCAGCCAGTCACCATGGACCAGCGGCCGAGTAGGAATAGGAGCCAGAGGCCGTTTATCTGACCATTTGTTAGCATCACGTTGGTAAGTTTGCAGAGGGCTTGTAGAGGCATACTGCCAGGAGCAACAATACGGCACCAACAGTCGCTTGGTTAACGACTAAGCTACTGGCTTTGTCCAGGCACTTGGTTTTGTCACCCAGAGCTTGGACCAAGCAGACAATCCAGTCTTCTGCCTTCGTGGGGTCTTTCTTGACAGCTTCGACTGTGTTGTCCTGGAAAACAAAGATGACGGAGAAGAAGATGACATCGGCAACAATGATCAAAACAATTGCAATGCCTCGCCACTGCAGTTGAATGACTCTTCGTACTCGGCGATAGGCCTGGCGAGGTGTCATGGTACGGATGCTGTTAGTGTACGAGGGAAGGTTCGAGCCTTCGGTCGAGGCGCTGTTATCTGCCAGAGACGCCAAGTAGACCTTGATACAGTAACCGAATGTCGCAAATTGGATAATGATAGTGAAGCCGGCGAATACCAGAAGAGGGATCCACAGGTCTGCAAGACTGTTCTTGTGGTTGATGTGGCAGGTTGAGCCAAATCGGAAGGAAACACCACTAAGAGTCAGAGCCAGGATGATGCCAATGATGGGAATGCCCCAGCCTGCGAATTGTGAAGCCCACATGAACCTCCGGCCAACTACAACCTGCCAGCAAATCTGGAGGTGCAGAGACAGAGATCGTAGGAAAACCCACATGATACCCGACCAGCCACCCAGGAGAAGGAGGGTGCCGGAGGCGGCGCAGACAGAGCTAGACTTCATACCGTTAGGTGTGATTGTGTCGAAGCACTGATCCGGTTGCGCTGCGAGAGGAACCACGAAGCCAAGCTATGCCCTAATATCAGTTCTCCAAATCTTCGATGCACAGCCATCAGTTGGACTCACGTTCATGAGGAGCACACCGGTAGTAAGGCAAATACTTAGGTAGTGCCGGTGTGTCTTCTCAACGGGAAGGAAGGCCCACGAGGCCAGGAGAAATACACAGCAGATCGTGCTCACAACTGCGACCCATTCCGCTGCAAGACCCAAGGTGTTGAAGGTGTCAGGATAAGTCCAATCGGTCATCGGGCAAGGCAGACAGCATGTTAAAGAGGACCCAATTTGCTGACATATTCTGCCGTCAACAACTATATATGAATTAGTAGCTTATTCTATAACCCTCTAAGACATGAACTTACAGCCTCCCGTGCTGTTTACATATTTCGCAAGGTTTACGAAAGGTGCTGGGCAGAGCGAGTCAAGTAGATCGGTCGACATGTTTGCGTTTGTTCTTGGGTTATTCACCCAAGTAGTTGCGTATGCTCCGTTGTTTATTCTCTTCCGTCCAACCAGTCACTCGGAGTTCCAACTATAAAGAGACCAATGCAACTCGACTCTCGGGACAGCCAAATTCGGTAGTAGATATCAGGTTGGTAAGTTGAAGCTTTTAAGCTATGAGATATTTTTAGACTCTCATGAGCCCATCGAAGGTCATCAAGATATCGATCGGCGTGATACCTTTATTGTATATGTTCGTCAAAGGCGGACAGGATTCGCAGGAGCCACCGAGGCGGGTATATAGCAGCAAGCAATCTAAGGAAGGAGAGGTCGAAGGACGGCAGATAGAGATGATGGGATTAGGATGTACACATGGTACGCTTGATCTCAAGTGCACCAATACACGGATGAGGCAGATCTCAAACAAGGAGACACCTCGTTGGATTACCTTTTTGAGAAAGTATGAAGACAAGACAAATAAGGAGAGGAGATGTCAGGTTCACCCATCGCCGGAAAAAAAGAGACAATGGGAAAGGTAAAGGAGGGTGTGGGACATATGTACGGCACGGTAGGGCGAGAAGAGCCAAAGAGAGAGCCACATCCATGGGGCGAGCGGCGGCCAGCGAGATCTCACCAAGATGACGGGGGTGACCAGGGGTCTGGTCGCGATGGGTCTCTAGGTACCCTCCTTAAACTCGACTTGCACAAGCCCGAGGAACGGCCCTGCTAACGGTGGACCCAAGGACCTTGGGGAAATACGGGCCTTCTCTCTTTGGCACTAGCACGGAGGTCTTGAGAGGGTCGGTCCCTCGCTCGAGGTCACAAAAGCCGGGACCAATTGCTGGCCGCAATGCTGGCTACACGATCAGAGGTACATTGCCCGGTATTGTACTCCATGTCAATCAATACGGCACGGCTGGCTGTACTAGAATTTTCGACGACGGAGCATGGCGCTCATCATCCACTCGAGTACTCTACCGTACCGTAGTTAGTGTGCATGGAGCATTGGCAGCGGGACTTGTCCTGCGGCGCACGAGAGGGCATTGGGTCCTCTCCCACTTGGTGGACTATCCAGCCCTTTTTCACGCGAGGAGAGGAGACGCAAAGGGCGTCTGATTGGGACGACATGAGCAACGAGTTCTTTGTAGTGTAGAGGGTAATGAGCCGGGGGTCCAGGGGACCAGTCACAATGGAGAGGGCTTCGATGGGTCTCTCCCAGGTCCGGGGGTGTTAAGTGTGGTGCCTCTCGAGGTGGTCTCCGTCGCGGCGTGTGTGTGGTGTGTGTGGCTCTCAAGGGTGTCCAAGGGTGTCTTACCAGGGGCGAGCCAAGCAGCGGGCCTGGGTCGCGAGGCCCGCCAAGATGACAAGGGGAGTACAATTTTCCCGCGTCGAGAGAGGGGCCCCTGTTCCTGGTTCATCGCATGGGTTTTCTCGAAAGGTATCGCCATCCTCCCATTCTGTGCATTTGCTTCTCATTTTGCTGGACCCCACCTTTCCGTCTCCGTCGCCCGCGATGACAGCCGATGTCACTTCACTTCCTCAGCCAGGGGGGTTTACTGATGGTGGGTGAGAGTCGCTCACTCGCTCTCCCTAAGAAAAGATAGGAAGCAGGCTGCATTTCTCCCTACCCTACCCTTCTTCACCTGAAATCACTCCTATGCTGTTATGCATGCTTCATGCTTCCCTGGAACGAGGTGAGCGTGATAGCCATGCAGCAGCCTCTTGCATCTGAAGTATCGTTACTTTCCGCC
>NW_006921272.1:0-857 GCF_000392275.1 Phaeoacremonium minimum UCRPA7 | reverse complement strand
GCCCTCGCCCTCGTGTCTGGTGCGTTGCGCCTCCCTCCCTGCCGTTGACTGGCATGAAGAATGGAAGTGAAGAGCGCCAGAGCGTGAGGCGCCCCCGCGACAACGCCTCGCCCAGCTAGCGGCACCTCCAGCGGGAGTACCGGACCTTAAGAAAAAAGGTGACGAGAAACACTGAAGACTCTCTGGAACTCAGCCACAAGGGGTTCCAAGGTTTCTGTGGACTTCCCCGTACGTCGCAAGACGTGGCAAGACGCGCTCCCGCTACTGGCCGACCAGACAAGCGCATAGTGATCGGCGCGGGGTGCCCCTGGCGCGAATAACGTCTTGGGTGCTTGGGAACTCGCTTGAGTTTCTTTCGCAGGTGTCAAACCGCCCCATCCTTGGAGAGGGTGAGAGGGTCTCATGCAGCGACGTGAGAATGCTACCTCAGCTCAGCACAGCCCGGTAGCCTGAGCCGGTGTGCTGGGCTCCTCGCTTCCATAGGCCACATAGGCAATGCGTTGAGAATTCTACGAAACCTGGAAATCGTGTTCTGAGGGCCTTCGTCAGAAGCATTGGTGATGCTCGATCGACGCTGGGGCCTACCCTCATGCAGGACCGGTGCATTACCGGGCTTCAGAGGAGTTCTGACGTTGTGCCTGCATATATAGCCCAGATCTTATGAGTTCTAACTCCTGGTGTAATAGAGTACAACAGCAGCGTTGGGTTTGCGATCTGAAGAAACAGACGTTCAGACGAGGGACAACAGGCCATATGGCCCAGGCCTGTCGTCGTCGTTACACCCGGCTCGTTCCTTATTCTGCTTACAGTCTTGTTTCGTCCGAATGCCTTGTTGCGCAGACCTCGTTCCTGTGGGG
>NW_006921271.1:0-1243 GCF_000392275.1 Phaeoacremonium minimum UCRPA7 | reverse complement strand
AATATTAACTTTTTATAATTAAAAATAATAATATTATTTAGTTAATTATATTAATTATAATAATTATAAAAATATATTCTTAATTATTAAATTATTTTATATAAAATTATTTATATTTTTTTAAGATTATAATAATCTTAATATATAAAAATATACCTATTAAAAACTTAATTTTATTAAAGTTATAAATATTATTATTAAAGATTTTATATTTATTTTTTATATTTTATATAAATATAAACTATCTTTTAATTATATTTAGATTTTTATATAATATTCTTTAATAATCAATTTAATATTGAAAATATATATTTATCTTTAAATATTATTATATAAAGTTTTCTACTTATTTAAACTTTATATATTATATATTATATAACTTAAAAATATAGTCAGTTATATTTTATATATTATAAAACTATAGATAAAATCCTTATAAATCTAGGTTAAGAATATACTTAATTAGTATATTTTCTTCTATTTTTATTAATAACTTTAAATTAATAAAGATATTATATTATAGTTATATATCTATATATTAATAGAGTAATATTATATAAAATATATTATAAATCTTTATTATAGCTTATTTAGTAAGTTTTAATTTTTTTTTAAAAGCTTAAAAGGTAAAAATAATCTTAGCTTTTTTTAAAGAAAAAGCTATATTTGATAATAGAGAAAAAGTATAGAAAAGGTAGAAGATAATATAATATACGAAAGTAGCTTATTTTAGTCTACTAGCTTACTTATTATATAAGTATGTTATATACTATTATATAAGTAATAAACTATATAATCTTTTTTATATTTTATATATGTTAAAAATATTAATTTTATTATATATTAAAAAGTTATTTTAATAATAAAAGATTTTATTTTTAATTAAAGTTATTTAAAAAGTTATTTTAATTAAATTATTTAATATTTATTTAACTTAAGTAAAGATAGTATTAAGTTATAAGACTTTAAAATATAATTAAATAAAATAAACTATTTAGCTAAAATATTATCTTATTTAAATTAAATAAAATAAAGTTAATTATTTAAAAGCTAGCTTTAATATTTATTAAAGTTATAATATTATTATATATATTTTAAAAAATAAAAAAAAAATATTTTTTATAATATAAATAATTTATATTTATATTATCTACTTAATTATTTAATTATATAAGTTTTTTAATATATTAAAATATTTAATATTAAATAATTAAAGTTTATAAAAAATAAAAAAGTATATAAA
>NW_006921270.1:0-1100 GCF_000392275.1 Phaeoacremonium minimum UCRPA7 | reverse complement strand
TAAGCCTTACTATATAAAATCTTTTATAGTCTTATATCTTCTTATAAACATATCTAGTCTATCTATTTTGGATCCTATCTACTATAAGATTCGAACGAAATCATTATATAAAGTAGGCAGGTTTGGGAGATAGATTAAAGCTATCTTCAATCGTTTATTTAGTATCTCTTCTAAATAGTTAACTTAAATAGTATCATGCTAATTTCCTCCTCTACTGTCAGCTAATTCTTTCTTAAATTTTGGTAGGAATATAGTAAAGCTTTTGTTTTCTTACTATTTTAAATCTCTTAATTAATTGATTGCTTAGGCTTATATATTCGAGTCTTTATAATATTTATAAAAGTATTTTAAATATTGATTAGGATCATAAGCCCTATCTGGACCTTCTTTTTTAATAAAAGCTATTATTATATTCTATAAGAGTTTTCCTAGCCTTAAATAGATATAAGTAAACTAGTTTTAGATACTTTTAATAGCTATTCTATCTATCTCCAATTTATTCTTTATTTCTCTAAACTATGCTTAGAAGATATTTTGTATATCTTCGAATTTTGGTAGGTTAGAGAGAGTAGCTTTTTTCTTTTTTGGTTTAGAGACTAAGCCTTCATTAGATAGTATATTTATAGTATTCTCTATTTTAGTCTATCTTTTGACTTTTAGTTATCGAATTCTTTCTTTAAGCTGACTGATCAGCTCTACTACTATATTCTATATAGTTCTTTTGGTAGGAAACCTTTCTATATTATAGTTATTTATAATTTAATGAATATCTAAATATCATCTTATTTATAGAGTTTGTACGATTATCTATTATCTAGTCTCTTTCGTATGACCGTTCTAACTGACTAACTGACTGACTAACTGACTAAAATACTACTTTATAATGAGTGATAGCTTTATTTGAATCTACTATTATCTGACAGCAGTTGTTGACGTTCTTTCAATAGTATAGCTTAAATAAATGTCTATACTCCTATATCTGATCAGTATAGATCTATACGACTAAGTCTAAAAAGGAGTTAAATTATAATATAATAGGCTAGATAGATAGTCTATTCAACTGGCTATAGTCTTAATGATAAGAATAATTTAACTAAGGA
>NW_006921269.1:0-660 GCF_000392275.1 Phaeoacremonium minimum UCRPA7 | reverse complement strand
AGGTCTTGAGGGTCAGAACCTTTACGACCCTTGTAGACTTCCGAGTCTGCCCAGTCAATGGCTGGCTCGGTACGGTGAAGGTGTTGTTCCCTAAGGAATACCCGTGCATTTTCAAGCAGAAAGAGACCGCACTCCCAGTGGGCTCTCTGAGTAGTGATCTGCACTGACTGTATTGTCAAAGCCTTACGGGTTGGAACCGATATCCCTTGCTCTTTTAGCCAGTCCTCTAGTAGTTCTTCCGCCCATCGTATACATCGAGCCGGAGATCCCCCGAGGAAAGAGTCGAAAAAGTAGGCATCATGGTGAGCCTGATCATAGATACCTAAACACCAATGATTGTGCTGATGTAGCGGGTGTATAAGAAATCGGCGAGTTCGGATAAGAGGGATGTCGTCTTCAGTCACAGGGAATTGCTTCGTCTCTAATTCCCATGCAGCAGTAGTCGGAATCCACACCCAAGTGAGGATATCTTGGCATTCTATAAGTAGCCTAGCCCTGATCACCTCCTAGGTGAGCCACTCGTTCCTTATTAAGTGTCCTTCTAGGTTGTAGAGCTCCAGCACGTAGGTAGGGATAGGAACAAGGCCTAGCTTCATTCGAGTAACTGGGGCGTTTGGTCCATCGTGCCCTACCCACGCACTTCGAGGCTTAACGTGCGAG
>NW_006921268.1:0-2535 GCF_000392275.1 Phaeoacremonium minimum UCRPA7 | reverse complement strand
AAGGCTGAAAGGTGCTGAAGCCATCATGTAGGGTTCGCAACCCGTGACAATATAGATTAAACCATAAGGCTAGATAAGAAGGATAAAAAACAATAGAAATAAGAAGAAAACGACCCTTTCTAACGTATACTTTGAAGCTAAACCAAGCCTAAAGACTAACTAAAGGATTAGGTTAACTAAAGTAAAGTCTATAAGTATATACTTAAGTATGCTAAAGAAGGAGACAGTAGTAGCGATAAAGATAAAGAAAGATCAGTAAGTAGAGAGAGTATAAGCATTAATCAAAGTATAGTAGAGGATAAGATAATAATTATAAGATTTAAATGATACTAGATTCTGTCAATTGGTATTGGTAAGATATAGTTATATTAATCTTTCTTCTTTTCTTATTGAAAGCTTACTTTTAAACAACTATCTAAATGAAATTCTATCTGCTAATTAAGTTAAATAATACTATCTTATACTAATTAGTAGCTAAAAGCTTCTTATAAAAGGATAACTTAATAATATGACTTGATTTGTAAAATATATAGAAAGATAATATTGTTAAGTAGAAAGAAAGAATAATATATAAGATAAGGAAAGAATTTCATTAAAGTAAATTTCCTTTATTATATAAGCTAGCTTTATAATTGTTTTCTTTATCTTTTTCTTAATCAGCTTAATACTTTAAAGTAAATAAGGAAAATATTATCTTTTGTTTAGTTTTTATAAAGATATTATTATATGATATTATCAAAACTCTACCTTCTTTTTTGCCTTATTACCTTATGATTTCCCTATCCTTTCAGCCTTCTTCTTTTGATTAGCTTACTACTTTTTAATATAATTGTTTTATTTCTTCTTAACTTTAGTAGCTATACCTTTTTAACAGATAATCTTTATAGTCTGGTATATTTTAAGACGAAGATGGTAAAGTCCTAATTCTAGAAAGCTCCTTTTGTAAGCGGCCATCATCCAGATGTTAAGATATATTCTAATGTCTTTACCTTAAGTATTATAAGAGTAATCCTTCTCTTCTAGATAGTATATATAATTGCCATAAACACTATAGTTAAATCTAAGCACTAAAATATACTCGAAAAATAGCTATATAATATATACTTTAATCTTAGTCTAATACTAAGAAAATCTCTTAATCAACTTTAGATAATAGTTTTCATAGTATTTATATAGGTTAAGGTTGTAAATACTATAAAGTTAAACGAAAAGACTCTTCACTCTTCTACTATAGCTATTGATCAGCTTTATATAATTGCTAAATAGTCCTCTATTTACGATCTTAACAAAAACTAGCTTAAACTTTATTAGTTGAAAATCGAGTTATCTAATAGCTTACTATGATTCGTTAGGAAGAAGGTCCTAGAATAGCTTCTTTATAAGATCTACATTTTCAATAGTCTATTTAAGGTAGAGATTGTATGCTAGACTCTAAACTTTGAAGATTATAATCACCTTAAGATAGTACTGCCAATTGAAGGTAAAGGTAGAAACACTATTATCAATATATAGATATCTTAAAACTTAAGTATATATACCTTTATCCTTAATTTCTTAAGTTTAAAGTAGATAAAAGATAATAAAGTAATCAAGGTTTTAATTAGTTATAATTGATTATTATAGTATAAATTGAGTAGATATTAGACTTAGAAATGATGGTTAAGAAAAGAAGGAAAGGTATAGAGGGTAAGATATATAAGATAGTAGACAGTATTTATAGACAAGAAAAGAGGGAAAAATAATAAAGTGCTTATATAATTTATATAACTTAAACAATAAGATAAGACAAATTGATTATATTTATATAAAAGGAAAAAGTATATAATTAAGAAAGAACTTCCTTTATTTTTATATAAAATATATTCATTATATAAATATAAATTAAACAAAATGTTTCCTTTTCAACCTTATATCTATCTATCCTTACGATAATAACTCTTCCTTATATTTTCTTCTTTATATATACGACTATAGCTATATAAAAACAATTCAGAAGATATTATATTGATTTAAGACTAATTAAGTCTAACTCTTCCTTTCCTTTTTACTTACTTCAAATAAGTAACATAAGTAAGAGAGAAAAAGAGGATGATTTTACGATTTACTCCTTCTTATCATTTAATATAAGGTCTAACAATAGTAATAAACAACCTATCAAAAAGTAGTAATATCTCTTTCATAATTATAACCCTAATAGAGAGAAAACCGATAAGGATAAGCCTTCTATATCTTAAGGTAGAAGAAAGCCTTTTACTATCAATTATTAGTATACTATAAATCATTCTAAAAAGCTTTCAGTTTTATATATATTTAAGTCTCCCTTTAGATAAGCCTTTGCTTTTTTACTATTTACTAGCCTAAACCCTAGACTATCAACACCTACTAAACCTTAATCTTCTATAAAGGATGATAATATATAGAATCTTAAGGCTCTTATCAGATTTAGACTATAAAATAACGCTACCATTCCTTCTCTTATGTCTATAGAACCTTCTAGTTCGACTAAAAGACTACTGTCACGGGTTGCGAACCCTA